>NW_004949192.1:304287-313152 GCF_000317375.1 Microtus ochrogaster
TGCTTCCTGATATCTGAACTGGATAGGTTGTCATTCTTAATCTTTGTTCTGTTCATTACAGATCTTCCTTCCTTCCTTCCTTCCTTCCTTCCTTCCTTCCTTCCTTCCTTCCTTCCTTCCTTCTCTCTTTTCTTTGTCTTTTCCCCCTTGTTACATATGCCCCACACCTCTCTCTTTCTTTCATTTCCCTTTCAAGACAAAGTTTCTCTGGGAAACAGTCCTGGATGTCCTGGAACTCACTTTGCAGACCAGGCTGGACTCAGACTCACAGAGATCTGCCTAACTCTGCCTCTGGAATGCTGGGGTTAAGGGTGTGTGCCACTACTCCTGACCAGATATTTTTTTCATTATAGGATGATCCCCTCCCTGTTTTAGACAGGGGTTTTGCTTTAATAGAAATTTACTTTCTAAATAGGTGGTAGAACAGTGTATTATTTCTCTTTGTAATTAATGTTACTGGGGAAAACATTTATTTATGTGTCCATCCTGTTATTGGCAGAAATTGCTGCCTTTTAAGTACTTTACCACCTCTTACAAATATTGTTGGGACCAGTCTGAAATGAGGAAGATACCATCACCTTCCTTTCATTAATTTATGTGTATCCACATATAATTCTCATCTTATTCACACAGTTAGCATACTATTATCAGAATCAATTTAAAAATAATCCTTCTTAAAAACAAGCAGCATTTCAGGATCCTATTCACCATATTGCATTTGCTCTCATGTCACTTTGGGGTCCTCTAGGTTGCTCATCTTATTGTTTTTCCTGTCGGTGCCTTTCTAGGTGGCAATCTCCCCCTTTTTTTCTTTTACTTCAAATCCATATTGTTCAGTTGTTAGCTATCTATTAAAGTGTAAAAAAATATCATAAAGTTAGTCAACATTGCCACCTGCCATCCAAAAATGGAAGTACAGGGGTAAGCTAACTGATGGTTGGGAACCTGGGAACTCAAATCCCCAGTAGTAAAGAGGCATTACAGAGAGAAATCGGACTCTGGAATTGGCCCAAGAAATTGGTGCTGATGGATTTAATGAGGTACACATCAAAAACAACTTTTTGTTCTTCTAAGCATAGCAGTACAAATATAGGTAACATGACTCAAAGGGTTCAGGTATTCAGATTTTGAGTTCTGCATCAGTCTGGGTACATAGGGAAATCTTGGCTACAAAACAATAAATAATAATAAAGCAGAGGCCAGGGAAAAATAACAATAAACCAGAAACAAGGGATTAGTTAAAAGGTTGGCACATGACATCCATTTTCTATTTATTTGCCCACTGGCTTTTACAAATGAACATGTTCAAAAAGAATTTCAAGCCCTTAACGATTTACTCAATTTTGTATTTCCACCTGTATGGTTACAGTGCTTTCTACCAATGTGAAGACAGAGATTTGAATGTTGATAAAGAAGCAAATGTCATTATACAACACCTTTAAAATAATGTGTGTTTTTTTTTAACTGTACACAAACCAAGACATATCCGGGAAGAGGGAATCTCAGTTGAGGAATTGTGTTGTGCAGATTTACCTGTAGGAAAGTTTATGGAGCTTTTCCTTGATTTGTGATTGATGTGGGTGGGTACTGTTGTGAAAGTTGCCACCTCTGTGTTGGTCCTAGGCAGTGTAATCAAGTAGGCTGAGCAAGCCATAGAGACCAAGACAGAAGGCAATATTTCTCCAGGCTCCAGTTCCTGCCTCCAGGTTTCTGTCCTGAGTTCCTCTGTCTCAGCTTCCTTCAGTGGATTATCACCAAGGATATGTAAACCAGAGAAAACTTTCTCCTCCTTAAATTGCTTTGGTCATGGTGTCTTGTAACAATAATAGAATCCTACCTAAGACAAATAACATTTTCACTTGCGCTAAATCAAGTCTACATGTTCTTCACCACTGTCATGAAAAATTCTATACTAATATATGAAACTAGCTATAGGTGATCTTCATTTTCCCAGTGTTTAGTATGAAGAACCTCACTGTAATTTTCATCATTTGATAGATATCCATTATTTTTGTATTTTGTGAAACTAAATATAAATACTTCTCAATTTGTCTATATCAATATCAATAAATACTTGGTTTACTGTTTTCTGTTTTGCAGAAAATATTGCCAAAAGTATTCCAAATTTCATATTTGTAAGCTTCACCAGTAATACAATTGTTTAGCCCCAGAAGACCATCATGAAATTAATTCTACAATAAATGATGACATTAAATGTGCAGTGTTTATGCTTTAATATTAGCAACTCTCTTTGTGCAAGTTTGCACAGCTAGTCTGATCTGTTTATTTTAGTGTTCTTAAATGCCTATATTCATTTCTCTTATTTATTTTTCTCTTTGGAATATTGCCTTTACTATTTTAAAAAGTATGAACTCTTTTTTATTACTGTTAGGTAATTATGTATCCTATACATATATCATAGTACACAGTACTAAATAGTATCCAGGTATTTAACCTTTATATGTTTTAATTGATCATGCTTAACCAATTGTTTCACAGAAAAATTGTAAAAACTTCTGATTTCATGTGACCAGCTTAGTTACCAAAAATAGAAATAATATTTTCACTTAAAACATCCAGCATTTGTTGTATATGTACTCCACTTCCATTTATGATAAAATGGAGAAAGTTCATATTACTTGACAAAGAGTTGAAAATCCTCACATCTCTGCATGATTAAGTATGCAGCTTCTTGATTTTGTAGGAAATTAATTCATTTAGGATTGGGAGTTGCCTGCAATGTGAGAGACATTGCCATTTTTAAAATTTTCAAATTTTCCTTCCCAAATATTCAACTATACATATATATGTAATATTTCTGTATTTTGTAATCTTAAATAATTGGCTTTTAATTTAAACCTATAGATGGGTACCTACTTATTTTCTGTTTTGCAGAATGTACAGCCATAAGTATTATTGTAATTTCCATACTTCCTGTAAGCTAGTAATAAAACTGGTGAGACCCCAGAGGGCCGCGAAAAACCAAAAAAAAAAAAAAAAAAGATAGAATTAAATGAGAACAAACGTATGTTTTAAGTGAAAATTAGCAATTGTGTACTTTTGCTAGGAATGTTGGGCACATGAAATCAGAAGTATTTATAATTTTTCTATTAAACTTTCAGTAATGGGTAAGCATAAAAGGATAAAACAAAAACCAGCTACATATTTGGGGAACAAATACATAATTCTCATTTAAACATTTTACCGTTTTTGATTTGTAATTTTGTTGGTTCCAAACCAACAAAAATTCTTGTTTTAGGACACATGTAGTCTATTCTCTTAACATTTTAATTTTAACAAATTCATGAACAATCTGTTTTTTTTTCTTAAAAAAAAAAAAGTCCGGTATGTATAAACTAGTGTTTCCTTAACGAGGGAAACTCGATGGTCCCTTGTGCTCCACAGGTGGTTGGCAACTGACTGTGGCTGCCCCGGGTGGCAGGGTGGCCGTCCCTCAGGAACTCCTCGCGGGGCCCCCTGCGGGCTGCTCAGCACCAGCACACTGGCTGGTCGCTGATGCCACCGGAGACCTATCGGGTGCAGGGACACTGGCCAGCTCAGGAGTAGGGGATGGTGGGAACGTCACGTGTTAGGGTGCAGACGGCATCTGGCAATGGCCAACTTTAATCTGGCTCTCATTTGTTCGGGAGGCAGTCAGGTGCTCAGCTTTTGCCTGTCCGGCAGCAGTCCAGAAGAAGCCTGTGTGCACGGGTCCCGCTGGGCGCTTCCCTTCAGAGTTTGTGGCTGGACCTGGAACTTCCTACCCAAGCCTGCTTTCCAGCACAGATTCTGCATCCACACACCATACGGAAGTTCAACTCTTTTCCCTCCTAGAAAACGGGAATGTGTATTTTAAAATCTAAAAAGTTTACATTCGTTCACAAACACATAAAGTTGCGTAAAGAAGTATTATCTGTGCATGTCTCTTTTTTTGTTAGTTCACATAATTATCATGTACTTAAATTCATAGGTTGGTATTTTCTTTTTTGTTTGTTTGTTTTTGTATATCAAGACCACAGTAGTTACGACAAGTAAGTCTAGGTTTGGCTTTCTTTTTGTACTTTGTAAATAGTTATTCGCTTGTCCGTTTTTCAGTATTCTGATTTTAAAGAAAGAAATTAACCGAGAAAGAAAAAAAGAATCTGAAAAATACCTACACCATAATTTTTTATTATGGCATGTAGGATTTATGTCCATCTATAGCCCTGGAATTTTTTTTCAATAAAATATTCGAACTATATGTAGTCAATCATTCCATTATGTTTAGTTTCTGAATGAAAAATCTATATAATTAAAATTATATATAATAAAACTTGTACAATGTAAAAAAAATCACAGTCCAACTTTTGAATATTGTATTCTGTAACCATCACCTACACTTCTGACCTATAAGTGTGTGTAATCGTATTGGTGTTGGTGTTTTAGAATTCATATAAAGTCTATCAAACTGATAAAGACTATCCGTTGAGTTAATTTTGGCTAGACACATGGAGCCATAACATAAGTCATGCATTAATACTTGTGCCCTTTCAGTAGAGAGTGGTTAGAATTCTCTCATTCAAGAAACAAATGTTGTGTCGAGTTTTGTACTGAGTGCTCGGGTAGGGGCTCTAAAAATATAGCAGGCAAATAACTTGAAAGGCTCAAAAGGATTAAGTGCTCTTGAAATACTGTCTTCCTATGCCACCTTCTCATCTCCCACGCATGCATGCTCACTCTTACTGTCCTAGTGCTTGGCAGTTTTTGTGTGTTGGTTTGCTTGCTTGTTTTGTGTTGTTGTTGTTGTTGTTGTTGTTTTATTGCCGATGCTTATATATCAAGCAAGCATTGGAAATTTTGGTATGCTTAGAAATTATTTTAAGGATTTAAAGTGACATGTTACAATTTTACATGTTACCATTCTTACTCCCTTAGCATATATTGTGTTTTCCGTTTTACTTGGCTTAGTTTGCATGAATGTGCACTTCCTTTTGCCCAAACAATATTGAAACACACAGACCTGTACATTTATTATCACTATGAACATATTGTTCTGTAGAACATAGCTTAGAATTTAATTTCTGGGTCAATGGAAGGGCACCCCCCCAAATCTACACATAAGCACGTGGAAACCCACCCTTTCTTATTTCTTTCTATGTTATCCTCTTGCAGTATTATCTTATGTGACATAAGGATAAACTTTCATATCTGAAATGTTCGTATATGATTTATAATTTATATTATTCAGTCACTTCATGTGAACAACTACTTAAATACTACATTTATTCACACCTGTTACATTTCTCATGCAAACTTTCTTTGTAGGTGGCTGATTGGCAGATTTACTGAAAAGACAAAGGAAGCCAGAGCAGATGAGGCAGAATGTAACCACAGAGGAAAACAATGCCCTTTAAGAAAATCCTTTGATAAGCAAAGGTGCACTGTGGAGCTGCCCACATATCAAAGTAGCTGAGGTGCTATGGTTTTTGTTGTTTTCTTTTTTGGTTTTAGAATTCTCGTTTCAAAGGAAATTTAAATTCCTATTTTTAGTATCTTTAAAAATTGCAATGAAAATTTATTTTCAAAGTGTCCCAAAATTCTTTTTCACCACAACTTATATGTAGACATGATTCTGTGGAAAAGGATGGCATATTCCTCTAATTCTGGAAGATGAGAATTTGGAAGCGGGAGGAATGCACCATTCATTTTATTAGACTGCATTCTCAGAGGTCACTCAAATCTTCTTTTACTATTTTTTTTAAATTTTGAGATTATAATTTATTCACATCTCTCCCTACCTTTGCTTCTTCTAAATGCTCACATATACACCACCCCATTCTCCTAAAATGTGTGACCTTTCTTTAAATAAATATTATTGCATACATGCTATTTACATGTATATACATATATATTTCTAAATATTATCTGCTCAATCTGCATAATGTATTTTGTATGCATGCTTTCAGTGTTGACCAAGTATTGAAATACATCTATATTACTTATGAATCTCTCAGTTAAATTCTGAGTTTGACACAGAAGATTAGAATCACCTGCCAGTGAATCACATATGATAATAACTACTTCCTATAGTATGCATGATTCAGTAGAAATTTTTTGACCAAATTTTGACAGATAAGCTGGGCGTTGTGGCTTATGTCTGTAATCTATCTACTCCCTAATTTGGGGCAGGGAGATTACTGAGTTTGAGGGTAGCCTGGGTTACTTTGAGAAACGCTGACTCTCCAAATTTTCCTGAGAGATAATAGACTATGTTAAATACTTATCTGCTGTTATTGTAGAGATTACAAGAATTTTCTCTGTGATTGTAAAAATGAATAGAGAACCTAAACCAGTGATAACCTGATAGAACACTTTTACTAGTACATACGACGTTAATCAATTTAAACACAAGGTTCAGTGATGTCGTAAGTCGTTCCTGTTGGACTTCACTGTTGTCTGATCTTCATCTTTTCCTATCCTCTGCCCTCATGAATTGCCAATAGGCTACACTGAGTTCTCACTTTGTCACAAACCACTGGTAAACAGACAGAATGAAGAATAATTCCTGTCTTGAATTATTCTTAAATTTGTTCCAGGATGGATAACGGTAACCTACAGAATTAGTTAATTCTTTAAATGGCCACTGTGATGTGAAATCCTTAACAGTGAAACAAAGGCGTCTTGTCTTTGGAAAAAAAAATCAAAGATACATATTTTCTGAAAAAGTTTTGATTACAGTTGACATCTTAAAGTGAGAAGACCCCATCTTACTACCCCTCTTATTACGTATAGCTAATCAAAATCCCAGGGAACTGAACATTCAAGGAATGTGTTGATTCCTGGAATTCTGCTTACCATAGCAGAGCCATAAGCTGCTCTTAATGATGCCACACTTTAGAAATCATGATAGCACAGTTCTGATGCATTGTCTAGGACTTCTCCCAATCAGAGCACTTTGCGTAACTGTAGGATGGTGCTAAAGCCAGAGCTCTGATATTAGTGAAAAAAAAAAACACCACATTAACTGAATTACTTATCTTCTGCTTTCAGCAATTTAAAATACAATGGAAAATTGTATTTCAGGCATGTATTTGTGCAATAACCATCAAATTCAGAATATAGAATTTTCTACAACTCCCAAATTCTTTTCTGCTACAATGTCATAGTACTATCCTTGTCCACCTCTCCTGACCACCACAGATTTACTCTCCATAGCTCTATTTTATGTTTTAAAACTTTATAAATGAAATCATGTAGAAGGTAATCTTTTACATTGTCTCTGTCTTTTTATTCCTCTGTTTCTGTCTGTCTGTTTTTCTGTCTGTTTTTCTGTCTGTCTGTTTTTCTGTCTGTCTGTTTTTCTGTCTGTCTGTTTTTCTGTCTGTCTGTTTTTCTGTCTTTCTTTCTTTTTCTTTCTTTCTTTCTTTCTTTCTTTCTTTCTTTCTTTCTTTCTTTCTTTCTTTCTGTCTGTCTGTCTGTCTGTCTGTCTGTCTCTCTTTCCTGCACATGTGGTGTCTGTAGGACAAGCTCAGATGTTTGCCCTTGCCTTCCACCTTCTTTAGGTCAAAGTCTCTTCTTACTCATTGCTGCCTCTATCAACTTGAGGGAATTATCTTGTGTACGCCTACCAACTAGCTGGATAAGTGCTCAGATTTAAAACATGCATTTTTGGTGAGACTTTACGTAGGTGCCGAGGAATCAAACTCAAGTCACCTAGTGTAATAGTCAATGCTTTACTCAGTGTACTTCTGCTACAGAGTTCTGGGATTTTTCTTTTAATCTGACCAATGTATTGAAATACATAGATTCTTTTTAAAAAATCTATTCTTATTTATTACTAGGATGATATTTCTTGTCATTGTTTTTTCTTTGCCTACTGAGGAAAATTCAGGTTATTTGTAGTTTGGAGACAGTACAAGTAAAGCTACTATGAACACATAGTTCTTGCATGCACATAAGTTTTTATTTTTTTTTTTTAAATTTTGGTTTACCAAGACCAGGTTTTTTTGTGTAACAGGCTTGAATATCCTGGACTTGTTTTGTAGACATGGCTGGCCTTCAACTCTGGGATCCACCTGCCTCTTACTAGTGCCAGGATTAAAAATGTGTGCCACCACACTCAAGTCACATTTTCCTTTTGAAAATAAAGGAGAATGACCAATCATGAGATTTCTGGGCCCTGGGGAAATTGCAGCTTCATTTTATAATAAATTGCTATTGTTTTTTATAGGATCTGGATTATAAAGTATTAGAAACACCACTTGATATCTATTAGATTTTAGTCATGCACTTTAAAGATAAATGTGTAGCACCAGATAGTTTTGTTTTCTAGATTCTCTTATGAAAAGTATATATTGGTATAAAATATCTCCAATACTATTCTATATATACTCAACTGTGACTTTAGTTAATATCAATTTTTAATTTTCGAAACATGTATTTATCTACACAGTTACATTTCCTCAATTTGTATATTTATACACGTGTATGACTGGCTCTGTGGGTTCTTTTATTTTCAACATGACATTTTCTTTGAGTTTCTGTGTTTAGTAGAGCATTTCTAGGTAAATAATCACTTTATTTATGTCTCTTCTTTACTTACATTATTTAGGAATATAGAATCTTCAAGTAGTCAAGTGTCTTCTTTTGAGTTATCTGATTTTTAATTCTAACGGTTGAGTTATAGTTTATACATATATATGCATATTTAACAGATCACAGTCTACTTTGCAATGACATTCTACCACTTTGGAAGCATAATTGCACTTCTTCTCCCTCCCTGATATTTGTGAAACATTTACATATTTTTATTTGTAATCTCTTACCCCATTGTAATAATTTTATCTAGACAATAGATTATTTGGTAAATTTATTTTAATAATAAGA
>NW_004949192.1:313562-314902 GCF_000317375.1 Microtus ochrogaster
ATTTTTTTTTCAAATGTTTACTAGTGAGAAATCATTACAGTTCACATAAGTGCAAAATAGTGTTTAAATATTATTTTAAACTTGTAGGTTTTCTTTTCATAAAATGCTTACTTACTGCAATATTTGGATAGTCCTATTGTACCCCACAAATGTTTCTGTTATACTGGATAAAAAATATGTTACCCTTTTTTTATCTCTGATGTAACTACATTCTTGTTTTTACTTAACCTCTAGATTTCAGGTTGGAGCAAACTGAGTATGATATACTATTGTGTAGATGTCTTCATGTTCCTTTGGAATTCAGATCATTTGTATATTTAGGTTTCTATTTTAGCTAGTTTGGCTCTAGTTACACTCGCATATAAGCTTGAAACTGTCTAATATCCCAAATACCAGTGTGGTGTTCTTTCTGGTTATATTTCTCTCCCCTTAAGTTCATGGCTTCTTCTTCCTCTTCTTGTTTTATATTTTTACAAAGTTTAACTATCTCTTTGGACTTTCCCAAAGCAATAAATGAACTTTCTGAAAGTATAAAACAAGAATAAGAGGAAGAAGAAGCCTTGAATTTAAGAGGAGAAAGCAAAGTGCCTTACCCTTTAGGAGAAGTGGATGGGGCAAGAATGGAAGGCGGAGGAGATGGGAAGAGGGGAGGGACTGGGAACTGGGGTTGGTATTTAAAATGAAAAAAAAAAGTTTGTTTTCTTTCTTAAAAAATAAATGAAAAAAGTTTATTTGTCAGCTAATTCCATGTACTGCAATGCATTTTTAAGTTTGTTAAATACAAAACAATTTCCAGCTTCATTGAGGCGGCTGACCATTTGTCCATGTCCACGGCCATCTCCCAACTGGAATTCAGTTGCTGAGTTAGTCCCAGCCTCAGTGTTTTTGTCAGAACCAGGGACCACAGTTTTCTCCTGTAGGAGTCTCTGCTTGCCTTCCCTCTTGTGAATCTCGCATTTCACCTACTCTCTGTACCTTGCCTTAAGGTCTGCCTCAGTCAGACTCAGGATAGCTGCAGCACAAACCTCCAAGGAGGAGGACGTAGTTTCAGAGCCACCAGATGCCCTCATTTCTGAAGTACCAATAGAAATGTCTCCAGACAAACTGTTCCTTTATATTGGTTCAAGACCATAGAGCCTCAGTGGCCTTCAGTGGTCATTCTTGTCTGCCAGCTTGGTATGTTTGGGCATATGGACATCTTTCTTAACAAGCACCACCCCTTCCTTAAAAAGGAGTTTATAGCTGGGCGGTGGTGGCGCACACCTTTAATCCCAGCACTCGGGAGGCAGAGGCAGGCGGATCTCTGGGAGTTCGAGGCCAGCCTGGTCTACAAGAGCTAG
>NW_004949192.1:315961-333738 GCF_000317375.1 Microtus ochrogaster
GAAGCATTGTTTTATGCAGGCGTAACTGTGTGGGAAGCATTGTTTCATGCAGGCATGAGTGTGAACACCTCTCATACTTCTAAGTGAGTCTTCCAC
Source organism: Microtus ochrogaster (assembly GCF_000317375.1). Taxonomy (NCBI): domain Eukaryota; kingdom Metazoa; phylum Chordata; class Mammalia; order Rodentia; family Cricetidae; genus Microtus; species Microtus ochrogaster. The sequence continues at coordinate 316,058 of NW_004949192.1, forward strand.
CCGCTTCAGCTGTGCTCTAGTATCAGCCCTCCTGCAGCAACCTTTGGGAGCCTCCAGGATCCTGATGCTGAGCAGTGATCTCTTTTCTTGAATGGGGCCCTAAAATACTAAGCCCTGAAGTTTCTTCAGACTTCCATCAGAGTCACCTCAATTTAGAAATCTGAGCAATATCCTTTTCACACCCAGGCTGAATGCTGTCGGAAGTTGGGGCAAAGTGAGTCTCAAATGTTTTGTCTTTCTCTCTGTGTTTGATATGTAAACTTACAAAAATAATTTCTTATATTTTATCTATTTATAGTTTTTCACATTGCAAGGCATATCAAATCCTTATTATTTTTAACACCTGGTGTAGGAGGTTCTTCTGTTTGTGTATTGATTTCACTCTTTGAATAAAGAGACTGCCTTGGCCTTTTGATAGGGCAGCCCCTAAGTGGGCTGAGTAGGCAGAACAGAATACTGGGAAGAAGAGCAGAGTCAGGCAGACGTCATGCTTCTCCTGGCCAAGACAGACGTTGGTTAGACTTATGCCAGTAAGCCATGACCTTGTGGGTTAATCAAGATGTGAGAGTTAGCCAGTAAGAGGCTAGAGCTAATGGGCCAGGAAGTGTTTAAATGAATACAGTTTCTGTGTAATTATTTCTGGGCTAAGCTAGCCGGGTGGCAGGACACAGCCCACTCCTCCTCCTACAACAAACAGCATCTATTTTTATTGATTTCCTAGAGCTATCCATTTTTCTCTGCTTCCCTTCCTTCCTTTCCCATCTCCTTCAGCCCTCCCCCATGGTCCTCTTGCTCCCATTTTACTCAGGAGATCATGTCTTTTTTTTTCTTTCCTTAATACATCCTACTTCAGATTATCAGCACTCTACCCTAGTTATGTGTTTTTAGATGGAATTCGTGACACATATAAGTAACCAAGTGAAGCAGTCATACTGGTATTTGTAACAATAGAGGAATTTAGGCATGGGTTTTGATCTCAAGGGCTCCACTGGGTTACATGTTATGTAGAAATTTTTGATGGGAGTCATTCAGTCTTTGTCAATAAAGGAAAGCTTAAAACATATTAAATGAAATGATTATACCACTGTCAACTTATTTAACAGAAATAGCCTCTTTCTGTAATTATTTGTAAAGTCCCACAGTTATAGGAATTCTCATTTGATTTAACATTTAATATTTTCTCTCTCCCTTCTCCTCCAACTCCTCTTTCTCTCTCTCCTTCCCTCCCTTTGCTTCCTCATTTTCTTCATCTCTCTCTACCTCTCTACATATGCCTCCTTCCTTCCCCATCCTTTCATTTCTCTCTCCCATATTTCTCCCACCTCTTCTCTTTCTCTCTCTCTCTCTCTCTCTCTCTCTCTCTCTCTCTCTCTCTCTCTGATATATGCACGTGTACATGATTACGTATTTTTGTGTTCAGCTGTATGGGATGATGAGGAAGCCAGAATTTCATATGAAATGCTTTCTTTAATTTTCTTTAATGGCCCCTTAAAGTTATTTATTTTGAAAAGGAGACTTGCTGAACCTGGAGCTTGCTCTTTTGACTGACTCTGTGAGAGCCTCTGAGATACACTTGACATTGCCTCGTACCCAGCACTGGGATAGCAGTAGCATGGTAAGCCCTCATTTTTATTTGGGTGCTGAGTACCTGAACTCTGGACCTGGTGTTTGCATAGCAAGCAAGCACTTCAACCACTGCTCTATTTTCCCTACCGCTATTCAATAGGATTGAATATTTTGATATTGTTGTGGTGGTTATATATTTTTTTTATCAGCTTGACAAACAAAGTAGAGTTACCTGGGAAGAGGGAATGCCAATTAAGGAATTGCCTCCAATTGGCTTTATAGGCAGGTCTCCGACACATATTGTTTTCATCACGATTAGTATCATTAGTCCTTGGTTGTAAGGGAAAGCAAGTTGACCAAGCCATGAAAAGCATTCAGTAAGTAGCGTTTCTCCAAGCTGTTCAATTGCCATGTCTAAGTTCTTTATTTGAGCTACTGACTTGGAGTCCCTATATGATAGGCTACGATTTGCTAGATGAAATGAACCCTTCCCTACCCCCTAGTTGCTTTTGCTCATTCTGTCTATCACAACCACAGAGAGCAAAGTAGGGCAGGTGTGACAATAGGAGATCCTGTCTCAAGTATGATTCCCCAGACAAGAGCCCTCACCAACATTTAAAAAATGCAGAAGAACTGTGATTTAAGGTCAGGGCAAAGATACTGGAAGGGAGGTAATTAGGCAGTTCATGTTTAATCCATCCACATAGCTATCCATGCCAGATATGTTCAGAAAACGAATGACGTCGGACAGATTGGGAGGTTGATGGTTTGCTTCATGACATCAAGTTGGTCAGTCATAGGATACATTCAGAGGATGAAGGAAGCTATTAGTGGTTTCAACAAAGTGAGCTTCACGTTGTTGAAAGATAACAGAGATGAGCCTTGTAATCACGTCTCACTTACCACCTGGTTTTCTTTCTTTTTTAAATTTCGTTTTTTTTTTCTTTTTCTAGTTCCCCTCTCTACTCCTCCCATTTCCTGTTTCAATTCTCTTTTATCCTGGATACACTCAGCCTCTGTGGATACACTCAGCCTCTGTCTCCTATCAAAAAAGAACATACCTCCAAGAGATAATGGTCAAATATGACAGAACAAACTATAATCAGACAAGGCAAAAGCCTTCATTACAATCTTGAAAAGACAATCTGACAGGAGGAAAGAACTCCCAAGAGCAGGCAAAAGAGGCAGAAACATACCTGCTCCCACAGTTAGGAGACCCACAAAACCAGGAAGCTAACACCCACAAAAGGTGCATGAAGTACCTTGTGTAAGACTCATACAGGACCCGTGATTACCTCTTTAGTCTCCATGAGCCCATAGGAGCCCTGTTTAGTTGATTCAGTGGGCTCTGTTCTCCTGATATTTTCTATCCCCTCTGATTCCTACAATTTCCCGCCCTCCAACTTGGAATTACCTAAACTCTGAGAGGAGCTTCCCAACGGAGTCCGCCAATTTACACCCTGTCTCTGCACAATGTCTGGCTGTTGGTCTCTGTATTCCCTTCAATCTGGTTCCACAGGAAGTTCCTCTGGTCCTCTGATTTTTTTTAACAGAAGCTAGTGGGAGACTGATGATTGCTTGCTCCAGTGTGTGATCTCCAACGTGGGTGAGCTTTTTATTTCTTTTTCTACTGGGTATGTCTTTTTTTTTAATGACTTATATGTTGTAGACATCCAGGACAGAAAACCTGAGCAGATTTTATAGGTCCTATGGTAAAATCCATTCAGAGAGGTCAGAAATGCTATAAAAACCCTACATCTGATATAAATGTCTCTGAGTAATATTCATCCTTAGGTATTAATCAATGTATACATCAGTTTTGTGTAGGCATGTGTTCATAGGTATTTGCTCCAATGTATGAGTCCATGTTTTTGCTTGAGATAGACTTCTTTTTTAAAATTATTTATTTATTATGTATACAATATTCTGTCCTTGTGTATGCCTGCAGACCAGAAGAGGGCACCAGACCCCATTCCAGATGGTTGTGAGCCACCATGTGGTTGCTGGGAATTGAACTCAGGACCTTTGGAAGAGCAGCCAACGCTCTTAACCTCTGAGCCATCTCTCCAGCCCCTTGAGATAGACTTCTAAGCCCGGCATCTTTCTCAGTCATTCCACTTTACTTAATGAGGTAGTGTCTCTGAATAGAGAGCTCACAATTCAGCTATGCTGGATGACCGGCAATCCTCCATTCCTCTGCTATCTATCTGCCTTTCTTGGACTAGGATTACCAGTGTATGCCACAGTGCCAGGCTTTTTGCTTGGACTATGGAGATTCAACTCAGTTCTATATACTTAAATGGCAAGATGTCACCAACTGAGCTCTCTCCTTATCTCAGCCGATCAATTTCAAGGAACTTTATTTTCTGCAAGAAGTCAGTTATGTCTGGAAACAAAGAAGATTGAGAAGTTGGGGATAATGGGTGATGAAGAGACTCAAAAAAATTAAATCTTAGAAATGAGCTGTATATGTTGGTAACCTTACAGCACACAGAAGATAGTGGGAGGAGGATCAGGAGACAGGGGCACCCTTACCTACAGAGTTAATTGTAGCTCAGCCTGAGTTACATGAGATTCTGGATTCTGTCTTAAAATGTATGTGTGGATATCCTTGTTTTTTTTGTTTTTCTTTTTTTTTTTTTTTTAGGTTGTGATGGGACACCTACTGAAACAGTTTACCTGACGTAATGGGAGCTCACCAATTCCAGCCAGACCAGGAAGGAACCAGCATAGGACCAAAATGAACCCCATGAATGTGGGTGAGAGTTGTGTGGCTTGGGCAGACTGCGGGGCCACTGACAGTGGCACCAGGATTTATCCCTACTGCTTGTACTGGCTTTTTTGGTGATCCATTCTCTTTGTATGGATACCTTGCTCAGCTTAGATACAGTAAGGAGGGCCTTGGGCCTTCCCCAAAGCAATGTGCCTTCCACTCTCTGAGGAATGGATGGGGAGTGAAAAGGGGAGGGGGTGGGGATCTGGGATTAATATGTAAAATAAAAATTATAGTTTCTTTTCTTTTTTTAAAATTAAAATAAAAAAATGTGTGGGGAGAAGCTTCATATCCACTTAAGAAGCAATATGTGGCCTCCTTTGAAATCCAATTCAAGAGCAGCAGCAATAAAAAGATACCTTTGGAAAGTTACTGATATCAGATCAAAATTGTTCTGTTATAGGGCATTATTTCTCTTCGTGCTTTTGTGAGGAAATGTCTGATTTAGTGGTGAATTCTGAAGTGTGTAGTGATAAAATGACATAACTCAAATTGCACAGAGATACACTGGCCAAACGTGGAACTAATAAAGATTCAAAAATATTTATCTAGAGAGACAGGTCAATACAGTTCAATACTGGATAACGATTTAAGAGAGACAGTTAAACCAGAAGAAATATAGATGTTGCAAGAGCCCTTATTGTGAGACTGCTTACCAGGGCTTGATAAAAGGTAGTCAGAGAAAAGACTTAAGCTGGGAACCAGAAGCTGTCTTAACTTGAGAACACAAGTAGAGAGACAAAATGTTAAGTCTTCAACTTTGAACCCTGAGATCAACGCTTAGTTTTTATTGGAAAGCAGGTAGAATATAGGTGAGGAATTAAATAATTCCTGTGTGATTCCAGTATAAAGGAAAATCTACGTCCCATTTTCTGATTGCATGTGTGGACTTGGGAGGGCAACCATGAACACAGTTTTTATGTTGTGTGGGATTTCCTTTCCGAAAGGATGTATCAAACTTGAATCTAAAATGCAGGGGTAGGGAAGAGCTTCATGGGAACCCAGAGAACAGCAACAGAGCGCGGTAGAATGCATTCTTCATGAGAAAAACATGAGGGTGCACTGAAGATGAGGGGCGAGTGAGTCAGGCAAGGATGTGGAGCGGCAACAGGTCAGGAGATTTGTAAGAGGTCAGTAGATTTGTAAGAGAACAACTCCGGTGACCATGCAGAGCTGGGAGAGGCAAATTAGGAGACTGGACAGGTGACAGGAAGCAGGTAAGAAAATGTGATGTCTCGCCCAGAAGAATTGCTTCTTGTGCTGATGAATTTTGAAATTTATTTATCATTGGGTTTATTCCTTAAAATACTCTCTAAGCAAAGATGTCTGTGTGTGAGAAGGGAATAGAAAGCTGTCTGCTAGGCTAGTCCCTGGGGGGTTGGCTTTAGGTCGGGAGTTGTATGGACTGGTTGCTGACAACGTGAGCTTGCAGGCTTGGGGAACATGATTGCTTCTGTCCGCCTTTCGCCGTTTTTCAGTCCTCCACCCGCCAAAGAACAGTAGGTTGTTTTTTGTTGTTATTGTTGTTGTTTCTTGTTTTTTAATCAATTTGCTCATATTTTCGGGCTTAGGTAAATTCTCCAGATCAGAAATTCAGACTGACAGCTTACATTGCCAGCTAGTGTCCACTAGGTGGAGGCTGCGAACAGCCTGCTGGGAAGCTGAGCACGGGCAGGGTCCGCAGCTGCGCAGAGAAAGAAACGGAGGGTCTTAACTAACAAGGTCGGCCTCTCTTCGGGGTGAAAACATTGGCAGGAGGTAAGCCTTGAGATCCGTGGACTGCAACCCATGGTGGGCAGCCAGATTCTGAAGAGAGATTCGCTGTAGCAGGGTGGGTGGAAAAGCACTGCGCCATGGGCACTCTTCCCTGGCGCATTTGCTATCTCTTGCTTTGTACTATGCGGTGTACGCAGAACATCTTCGTGGTTTTCCGTGGGCCTCGAAATCGTAACATGAAATTTGACGTTTTTCTTCTTTTGTATTTCTCCTCCGTTTCCCTTATCAAGCAATTCTATGAGAAACTGTGTTTTTATTGTTCGATTATTCTCAAAAAATTTTGCAAACGGAGGGAATTGCCATATATGGGTATACTTTTCTCTCATGTTGCTAAAGAATAATATCTGGCTATTTAAAGGATCTATTTCTGCATGTCCTAAAGCAAAGGTTGTGCTTGGGGTTTGATGTGTATCTTGTTATTTTTGCATGTTTCTGTTTTGCAACTTATTCAACTAACAGTATTCCCTTGAAAAACTATATTATCGTTGTTTAATTTGGTTTCTAAAATATGCTATTTGATTAAATTATTCCTTTTGGATTTCATAGGATGAAAAAAATCAGGTAGGAATTTAGGTCTTTTTTTTTTCTAACCTGCATCCTAACATTTAGACTTTGTTTGAATTCCTGATGCTACAAGAGAACCTATGTTAATTGTGTTTGTTCTCTGCCAAAGCCTAAGATCCATCATTTCTGTATGGACTAACAGTTTCTTTCAATGAAGATTCTATTAGAGAAGAAAAAAATTAACACTAAGTATATTTGTATCCACAACTATGTAAAAATGTGACCTCATGTCTGATCAAATCCAGTTACATAACATATATTCATTTACTTGAAATATCAACCCAAAGATATATGCAGTGGTGGCAGAATCAGAAGTTCGTACTGAGGAGGCAATGTTATCAACTAAATACAGTGTTCTCAGATAAACTCCCTTTTGGGGGTGGAATCTTCACTTACTTCCTATGCTTCCTGGATCAGATCCCTTTTCTCCACTACTTTCATAAATCAGGATCTCTCATGAAATCATGAAAGAGTTATATTGTTTCTCCCATATTACTCCTTAGGGAAAGTCAACTTACTGTTTAATTTAAAGAGTGTGTAGGCTTATCTTTTATGCTATAAACTGTGTAGAGTTTTCCAGAACAATACCATACAAATTATTTTCACTGCCACATAAAAATTATGTGCATCTCACCTGTTCAACCTGACTGTGACCCCAGCACATTGTAGTTACTGAAAATTGGATTAGTTTATCACCTCCCCCTTTCACAGTGTCACATAAATGAGTTTATACAGTGTTCTGAGTTTCTCCAACTTGATTCTTGATTATATTATTTAATACTATGTCTCTTGTATTATAAAGTGCATTTCATGGTTCTTAGTAATTGCTAAGAGTAGAAAGTACTGGAAGTTTTAATATGCTTATAGGATATTCCTATAACTATTATGGAGAAATACCTTTATAAAACCTTAATTTTCATTAGGATATTTCTCTTTTAACTTCAGGGTTGCAATGTATTTTATATATTTAGTAAAATACATCTATGTCAGCTATTTAAAGACTTTTTTTTTTCCATTGATTGAGCTGTATTTTCCTTCCTCACTCTCTATTTTGTTTCTGTTATCACTTTTGTTTGTTTTGTTGCTGGTATTTTAGGTGTTAATTATTTATTTTAGTTTATAGTTTATCACAGGAAGAACATGGGAGAATTGAAGTAATACAGGGGAGGATGAGGAGACACAGCTATCAAGTATGTGCCGTCCTACAGGATAAGTTCATCTGTCTGCTGGGCATCCTTCAACGACGTCTTCCTTGATTAGAAAAGTAAGTACTAAGTTTGAGTGCTGAATTTTATTTCACTAATCTACAAATCTGACCATAGACAGCATCAAAATGTTGTAACCACTACCAGTTTGTCACGGGTTTTGAAAGGAAGAAGCATGTGTCAAGCAGTTCACATTTCTTTTGTTTTCAGGACTGTTTTGAATGTACAGGATAGCTGTGTGCATTTCCATAAAAATTTAAGTACTGTAGTATACATTCCACTGAAATCAGTAAAGTATCTAGAGTTTGTGTGGGACCTTTACTTAATTCGAACTCCTCCAGAAGTTGATGTCATATTAACAATATTTAGCTTTACAGTCAATGAACCTGGGGAAATAAAAATTTGTATAGTCCTATTTTATTTTTTCCCCACAAAATGTAAATAGCTTTAAGTGTACATAGCCTATAAGTATTCATTTAGTTTCTTTTCTCTTACTTTTCTGTGTCCATCCCTCTTCTTTTCCATGCTTTCCTTTCATTTGAACATTTTTATTGCTAAATATTCTACTTTCTATGTTATTTGCTTTATTACTATTGCTTCTCTAAACATAAAACGACATAAAGCAAAAAAAAATGTAATGCGTCACTGTGTAATTGCTGCTGTTCTCATACTCTGCAGAAATGCTGCTCCTATCCTACAGTGGCATGGACTGTGGACACAGACAGCCATACCTCGGTGATGGAGTGGTAAATCTAATTACTACCTGACTTTCATTTCCCAGCTGTTAATTTTTAGCTATGAAATCCAATTGAAATCTTATCTTATCACGTACACTGATTCTTCAATGAACTCATCTTTATCTCTAATACTATGTTTGTGGATGTGATCTCCTACTCGCTTTTTGGTTGCTTTTTATTTATGTGCATGTTTGTGTATTCATGTGTGAGTATGTGGACACAAGAGTGCATTGTATCTGAGGTCAGAAGAGGGGACCTGATGTCCTGGAGATAGAGTGAGACCCAGTTTTAAGCTGCCTAATGCGAGTGCTAGGCCTGCAACTTGGTTTGTCTGCATGAGTGTGAAGTGCTCTTAGCTGCTGAGCCATCTTCCAGCCCCCAGATTTTCTTTTGATTCAGAAGAATATGTCCTTTGCAAATAGATGCAGTTTATCTTAACTGTGACGTGGAGAAGACATAGAAGAGATAATCATACCTAATATTTGTTTTTCTCATGGGTTACCCTGATGGCATGCTTCAGTACGAGGTACAGCAGGAATGCTAAGTTTTGGCATCTTTGTCTCATTTATTTTCTTTGGAGTAGTAAGTTTTGTTCTTTTTTGTTTGTGTGTGTCTGTGTGTTTGTGTGTGTCTTCATGACCAACATGTGTTCATGTACCAGTAGACATCAGAGATTAACCTATGGTATTGTATTTCAAGTGGCAGACTCCTTGTTTTTGTTTTAAATTTAATAGATTTTACTTTATGTAAACAGCTATTTTGCCAATATATGTGTGTATGCAACTCTTTTGTGCCTGGTACCTACTGAGGCCAGAAGAGGGCACTGTTTCTCCTAGAAACAGAGCCACTGATGCCTGAGTTACCACATCGTTCCTGGGAATTGAAACCAGGTTTTCTCTGCTGCCCAAGAGGAGAGGGTGCCTGAATTGGCCTTGCCTCACTATCACACTGATGATTATCTCGAATATCACCATAGAATCTTCCTCAGGCGGTGGATGGAGGTAGAGACAGAGACCCTCATCAGAGCAATGGACTAAGCACCCAAGGTCCAGTTGAAGAGCAGAAGGAGGGAGAAGATGAGCAAGGAAGTCAGGACCTTGAGGGGTTCGTCCACCTGCTGAGACAGTGGGGCTGATCTAATGGGAGCTCACCAAATCCAACTGGACCAGGACTAAAGGAGCATGTGATCAAACCAGCCTCTCTGAATGTGGCTGCCAATGGGGGCAGACTGAGAAGCTATCGATAATAGCACTGGGACAGGTTTCTACTGCATGTACAGCCTTTTTGGGACCCTAGTCTATTTGGATGCACACCTTCCTAGGCCTGGATGGAGGGGGGAGGGCCTTGGACTTCCCAAAGGGCAGAGTACCCTGCCCTCTCTTAAGGAGGGAGGGGGAGGAAGGGAGGTGAGTGGGGGAGTGGGAGGGGAATGGGAGGAGGGGAGGAAGTGTACATTTTTGAATGAAAAAATAAAAGAAACCAGGTCTTCTGGAAAAGTAGCTAGTGCTCCTAACTTTTGAGTCACCTCACTAGATATAGCCACCTTGGTGTTTTTGCTTGTTTGTTTTGACAGGGTGTCTCACTGGGACCCACATCTCACAGATTACCAGCTGAGGAACATCAGGTATATGACTGTCTTGACTTTGCATGTTATAAATTATAAACGCATATGCTTATGTTTTGTTGTCATTGATGATACTTTTTTTTAAAAATATAGATTATAGGTATTGAGAGCAGTTCTACAATGCTGTTGTAGCAAGCACTTTACTGCCTTGGCTGTTTCCTCAGTTTAGTTTTATTTCTAACCTTGAGCAAAACCGTTTTAATAAAACAAACATATGATTCTATGTATTTCACTTAAATGTTAAAAAATTTCACTTCAGGACCTAACTGGTAGATTGAAAGACATGTCTTTCGTTTGTTTTTGTTGATGTTTTATTAAGCGTGTGTATCACATATGAGTAGTCTTGAGACACATGTTGGGTATAAGCATCCAGGGAGTGCACATCTGTTTATTTTTTAGTCTAAAAACTTGAGCCTTTGAAGATACAGTGATGTGTGTGATTTTTTTTCTGATGCCGTTTTGCTTTAATGAATTCCATTTTCTACATAATGTGTGAAGTGGTTTATTGCGAGTCAACGTTGGATTTGTGAAATCCCCTGCCATTCAGATAACTACTCATTTTAAAAATCAATTTACATGTGTGTAATATAACACATTAACTATCTCCTTTTTATCTGATACAGGGTTTCTCTGCAGCTTTGGAGTCCATCCTGGAACTAGCTCTTGTAGACCAGCCTGGCCTTGAACTCACAGAGATCCACCTGCCGCTGCCTCCTGAGTACTGGGATTAAAGGTGTTCCCCACCACTATCTTCTAAATCTTAATTGAATATTTGCGACTCATGAACCCATTGTTCCTATGTTTACTATTGCTCCTCTTTTGACATCTTTGTTGGAACAGTATTTTTCCTATGTATTTTTTAAAATTTATTTTTAATTTTATGTTTGTGCATATTTTGCTTACAGGTATGTCTTTGAGTACCTGCCTGCCGTCTTCCGAGGTCAGATCTCTTGGACCTGGGGTTATAGATATTTGTGAGTTACTATGTGGGTGCTGGAAAACAAACCTGGGTTATCTAAAAGAGCAGATGATGCTCTTAACTACTGAGCTGTTCTTTCAGTCTCCTTTCTGTGTTCTTATTTCATATTTGTCTCTAATGTTATGTCATATTTGTGGCATTTTGTTATTAGGTGACACTGGGATTGTTTAAAACCCTGTTGAAAGTCTTTAGTCTGTGTTTTGTTTATCAAAAGTTTGTAAAGGGAAATTATTGTGTTTTCAAAAAAATACTTTCTACGTTAAAATATGAACAATCTATATTCTCACTGTGATTGTTCAGTGCTAATTGTTAACTGAATCTCAAATCATTTTGGAGGCAAACCCTTGGAAAATATCTGTGAGGGGTTATGTTGGTTATATTAGTTGATATTCAAAGACCCATCTTAATTGTAGGCAGGAACATCCTCTAGGCAGAAGACCCTAGATTGTGTAAAATGACAGCAGGCTGAGCACTAGTATAAATGCATTTATTACTCTCTGCTTTTCATATTGAAAATATTTTTATTGAATATATTCTGATCATTGTTTCCCTTCCCCCATCTTTTACCAAACTCTTTCTCCATTTTTTAACCCACCCAAATTCAAACCATTTTTTTTTCTCTCTCTCTAGAAAACTGGACAAGCTCTCTGCTTCGTGCCCATGGATACGATGAGATCAGCTGCCTCAAGCCCTTGCCTGCCACTGTAAGTTCCCTAATGATGGGATATAACTTGGAACTGTAAATAAAAACAAACTATTTCTCCTGAATTTTTTTCTAGTGAATCATCACACTTCAGCATGGAACTAAACTCCAAACCATCATAGAAGCCCGAAGGGACCTGACCAACTGAGCCTTCAGGAAAACATGCTTAGCGGATCTCAATCTATCTTCCCCAGCAGAGACACAAGTTAGTGGTGCATGGGTTAAATATTCAAGATCAGGTTTTATTCACCCTGGAGATGAAACCATGAGTTTTTATGAGAGGGTGGGGTGCATCAGAGAAGTTGGAAGACAGAGGGAAGGCTACATACAATATAAATAGAGTTCCCACACATGAAATTCTAAAACAAAACAAAAGGAAACAAAATATCAGAAAGCCTCAGAATACAGTGTTCTGAGACTTAATATTTCACCCTTTATACCTCAATTGCTTTTCTGAAAGGTATTTCCCCAGTATACTTCACATAGCTATATGCCCCTTAGAGTTGTTCTATCTCAAGACTGTTTAGATTTGTGCTTCCCCAAAGCTAAAAAATGCTGATTTGTTTTGATTCTCTTTTTGCGTCCTTGTAAAACTACTTTGGAGACGTATCTCTTCAGGGAATCATTTATGTAGGTAAGATATTCATTCCTCTTTTAACTTTACAGTGCTAAAGCAATTAATGTATTCAGGGTAGTCATTTGCTCTCATCTGTGTGATATTCAAATGTCATATTTAATGGATTGAGTTGTGTGCTCAGGATTCTCTGTTATTGTTGTTGCTTGTAGTTTCCTTGTGTGATCATTTTATGGTGGTTGTTACTTTGGCTGTTAGCACTTAATAGTACTTGTAATGGACTGCAGTGACAATGAGAAACTTTTAGTAGCCCAGAGAAGATAGGAAAAGAAAAAGGTGGTGAGTATATCCTGCTCCCTCTGGGTGTGTGCAGGCTAACTACTCGGATGCTCAGGATTGCCTCCCTATTTTCTATATCTCATTGGTAAACATTGTTATATCAAAATTAAGCCCTGTTTTTGGTTCACTGCACCTTTGGAGTCTGCACGTTATAGTTAAAATTTCTTAACTTGAATTATTTGCAATGTATCTTTGTTCCAATTTTTACTGTTTTTGCTTTTGCCACTATTTATCAACTACACATATTTTTTTTTTTGTTACAGGTTGGACTTTATTTCCATTTCCCCTGATTGCTGCTGAGATTTTTTGCCTGGTTTGAACCTGTGAAGTCTTGTGTGTTCTGTAACAGTCTCTGTGAGGCAAATGTTTATTGTTTCTGTTGTGTGTGGAAGAGACTTCATCCTGTTTTTTTGCTTTTAAGGTCTTTCCACTTCTCCTTATCCATAGATCCATGAGGCTGGAGGGGAGATGGCTGATGATGAGATCTCATGCAGGATGAAGTGCTCCCAAGTCTCATCTCTGTATATTGTCCCATTGAGAGTCTCTGGGCTATTTCTTATCTACCACAAGAAGAAGCTCCTCTGATGAGAGTTAAGTGATACACTGATCTATATGCTCTATGGGTATAGCAATATTCCATTTGGAATCATTTTACTGTTTTGTTCCTTTTGCAGGATAATAGTGGTTTCCCTCAAGGTCCATGATCTATCTATCTGAGGTTCTTGTAACATATTAACAGTGTCAGGTATGGGGTTGGTTCTATGGAGTGGGCTAGAAGTCCAATCGAAGTAAGGGGGGCGATTACTCTAATAGTATTGGTGCCACTATTACACCTGTATATTGTGCAGGCATGTCACGATTCTAGGTTGCAAAGTTTATTGCTGAGTGATAAAGGTTATTTGTTTGTTCCTCTCCCAGCATGCAGAGTACCTTCCAGCTCTATGAACATTAAGGATAAAGCTTCTAGTCGGGTATCAGCCCAATTTCTCCATGTTTGATGAGATAAGTAAGTAGTATCTATCAACAAAATTGTGCCATTACTTTCAGGTTTAGAGAATAACCAAATATCCTTGGCAAAAGCTTTCTTGGAGGTATCTATAGGATCACTGTTGGCCAAAACTCAACAAAAAACAACCCACTCCTAACACTAGAGGTTTTATTTTGTGGTGTAAGATATCTAGTTGGGATATTGCCTCTTCTCTTTTATGGTGACTACCTTTGTATTCCATATATATATATGGAGCTTCTAAAATTTTTTGAAATGTTCATATATAAGTACTATATTCAGATAATTTAAACACATCACTGGTTTTCTCAATGTCTGTCCAACTAGCTCTCAGTTCATGACCTCTTCATTTAATTATTATTGCTACATACATGTTATTATGAATATCTAGCTAGCAAGTGTTAAGTTCATTAGATGGTGCTCATATGTACATGTATTTAGGGATAGCTTATGATATTTGCATAAGCTTTTTTGGTATCCCATTGGCCAACAACTCAACAAAAATAACCAATTCCTGACGCTTAAGGTTTTATTTGATGTTGAAAGATACCTAGCTGGAGTGTTGACTCCTGTATTATATTGCATTATATTGGGACCAACAGGATCTCAAATAGTCACTGTGGTCAGAGGACCTATTGACAGTTCTATCACTGGAGAAGAATGATTATCATTCACTAATTCCTTGTAGCTCTTAAGTGTGGGACCTTGTGATATTTTTATAGTACACATTGGAATATCAACTTGTGTAGTGATAATGCTGATCTGCTTTTGGTATCTTTATTGTTGATATTTCATGGGAATGGTTTCCTGACTGTATGTAGAAGATTGTTTCTCATAGCAGACAGCCCATTCCACTGGATGTGAGTCTTTCTGACCCCTTTCTGCAACATTCTCTATGTTTTGGGTTCATCTTGGGTTCAGAATGACTTTTTTTTATTTCACAGCTAAGATTCGTCACCTCACTGTCCGTTGCTCTGTTTCTTTCGACCAGTTGCATGTTTCTATAATAGTTCCGATCTGTTACAAAGTGAAACTTTTTTGATGAGGGTGAGAGTTATACTTATCAGTGGGTCTAAGAATAGCTATTGAGAATGCAAATATAAGTTATACTGGTTTAGAAAATTGACAACAGTATGTTTCTTGCAGGGATTATAGCTTCACTAGCTATGGGTTTTTGGCTAGGTTTAGCATATCTAACTATATCGAACATAAATTTTCTCCATTGGTATGGTTTAAGTCTGTATTACCTACCATAAATATAATAATAAACTATTTGAATACTGGTTTATACCATCAAGCCACCAATATCCTAGTAAGGGCTAAGCTTTTCGAAATGATGACACTTGAGGAAAGTTGGTAAAATAAAGAAGTTTCTCTAGAATTTTTGTAGCATGGTTAGCTGCACTGTTTATATTATCATGCCATGGTAGTAAGCTGTCAACCAAATACAAAGCTGAATGAAATAGGAGACTCTCATTTTCACTTTTATACCACTATGTGTTCTAAATTCTAAAATGGACTTCATTGGAGAATTGAATGAAGCTAGGTGAAAGTTTTGACAAAATTTTGGTTCAGAGGTTTAATGTATGGTAGAGCGAATTGTGTTGCTCTTGTTTTATTGTATATCTGGGACTAATAAGGGAACAGCACAGATACTTCTCTATTTCCTTAGATTTCAGTCTGGCATTCAGAGCACTAAAATTGAAACATGAGGAGGATCTTAGAGGGGAGTAGCTGAGATGTTGTCGGAAAAGGCTGGAGATTTCCATAGAGTGACTGGCATTGTGGTTTATGTATAATATTCAGTATACTAGCTCTCATTTTATGTCAGTGTAGATCTGGGGAGGTAGCTCTGTCAGAAAAGTGCTTGCATTGCTGATATGAATACCCGGATTTCATTTTTATCCAATATCCAATATAAAAAGACAGGTGTCATGGTTTGGGCAAGCATTTCCAGGACATGAGGGGAAATGATAGTCTGATCGCTGAATACTGTCAGCCAGCCAGGCTATACTACTTAGATGTTTGCAGTTAACTGAACTGAAATACACTGTCTAAAATGAGCCAGAGGAAGTAGACATCTGCATCATAACATTATTTGTGATGGTGAAAGAAATGCTGAACAGATGGACTCTCAAGAACTAAGAGTTCATGCACAAACAAGGCTTGTAAAATATCCAACTAATGTCCCTCCAGGGCTGAAGGAAGACCTAATGAAGTTCCACCCCTGAGTGTGTATTAACACTTGATTGCTGTCTGAGACACAAGGTAGTGAAATTCCTTCAGGGACATTGAGTGGGAGGCTGTTCATTTTGTCATAGGTTGTCCCATATTCATGCACACACATGCAAATGGAATTGGTATAAAAAAGAGAGAGAATACATGAAAATGCAATAAATGATGATATGATGATAGTAGGGTTAAGAGAGGAAATTTTTGATTAGGAAATGGCGGGTAGATTTTTCAAAGCCAAATATTTATATATTGATACTGAATAAAAATATTTTTGAAAGATGAGTACCAACTGAGAAAAATAGGGGTTAGCATCAGAAAAGATGGTTTAGTGAGCCAGTAGAGACAAAGCAACAAAGGTCATCCAACAAGAGAAGTATCCCATCACAGATTGGAGAGCAAGGAGTTTGCGTGACAAACAGGATGATTTAGACTGATGAATGAGTAGCAGCTTGAGGTAAAGGTAAGGTTTTGATGAGATATGGATTGTTGTAGGAACAATAGTAATAAGACCTAGAGACAGGAGAGAAAAGGGAGGGTAAGGACATATCCCTTATTGGTGTCCACAGCTTTACTCAAAAGTTTCTATTTCCTCCTGACTTTGGAGCAAACATGCATGCAGGATTCCAGGAGCTCTCATCCTCTTCTGCTTGTCGTGTGTGAGAAGCTAGACTCATTGGAGCAATGTAGATTTTAGAGATTTGACTTGCAGCTAGGAGCTTCACACTGAGAAACAGCTCATATTTTCGCTCCTTCTGTTCTTCAACTGGACCTCGGGAGCTCAGTCCAGTGCTCTGATGTGGGTCTCTGTCTCTATCTGTCGCTGGACGAAGGTTCTATGGTGATATTCAAGATAGTCATCAGTCTGACTATGGGACAAAGCCAGTTTAGGCACCCTCTCCTCCACTGCCCAGGGTCCTAGCTGGGGACATCCCCGTGGATAGCTGGGAACCCCTCTAGATCTTGCCAACCCCACAATGCCTCCCTTAATGAGGATATTGTCTTCCCTGCTTCCATATCTGATTCCCACTCTGGGGACCCTTTCTCCTGTTAAGCTGCCTTGTCCTACCTTTATATGAAGGCCTTCTCCCTTGCCGGGTTGTATCATATTTTGTAAGTTTTGTTGTTGTCTCTTTAAGCCCTGCTCTTTTCTGAGGGGACAAAGGAGGTGGGGGCTGGGCCTGAGAAGTGTGCAAACTTTGGTAGGGATATATTGGTATGAGAGAAGAATCTATTTTCAGTATAAACATAGAAACAAAGAAGTGTGAGTGGAGGGTTCTAATGTTATTTGTATCCTATCTTCATGATAATTTAATTGAAACTAGCTTTCTTGTGGTTCTGTACAAATTTTACAATTATTTTTATCATTAGCACAAAATAATAACATATATAGGAACTTACATAACCACTGCACATATTATCTGTTCAGGCTTAATTCATAATAATGTTAAGATTTCTTGTCTAAAAATTGCCTGGGAGAAAATTGGGATCTTGGGGGTGGGGTGGGAGGGGGGGTAAGGGGAGATGGGGAGAGTTAAGGCAGAAGGGGAGGATGGGGGGAACTTGGGGAAAAAGGAGGATTGGGATAAAGGAAGGTTGGATA
>NW_004949192.1:334473-335228 GCF_000317375.1 Microtus ochrogaster
AAAAAAAAAAAAAAAGATTTCTTGTCTAGGAATTTGGGATATTCTAAACCTCATAGTGATCTTACTAATTATCTGAAAATGATTTACTGCTTAATTGTACATATTTTACAATTATTGTTTATTTCTAAACATTTGATTTCCTTTTTTTATGCTGATGCAGGGTCTCACCATGCTGCTCATGATAATCTCAGACTCAGGCACAGAGGAGGGACTTCTCGCCTGTCTCCTGTGTATCTTTCATTGAAGATACAAACCACACACCAAGCTGGTGGTATTGTACGATGAAGTGTTTTCTGCCTTTCATTTTCCATTGTTAGTTTCCTATGTGTAAATTCAGCTGAATTTTTTTTCATTTTTCAACAGTGTGATTTATTTATATTTACTAAATATTGTGCATCTTCTGTAAATTAGGCTGTTAAACACATTGGGAAGTAAGCCTGGAATAACCCTCCTACAAACTAGGAGTAATAGAGTTTGAACATTCTAGGTAGGCTAAGTATGATAAAAGTAAGAATTTAAAATATGAGTGTGTGAAAATCATATTTAAGACTTACATAGAAAAATAGAATTTATAAACTGACATTTTAGTAGTTTGATTTTTCTTCACATAATATGACAGTGAGAAGTTGTAAAATGGAAATATACTCTTGCTCAACTGTTTGTACAAATGGGTATAGCAGATGAGAGGTGGGATCTTTGGATATTCCTTCCCTTATAATTCACAGCTCTGGGGTCATTGTTGCCAGCTGAACTCC
>NW_004949192.1:335731-345803 GCF_000317375.1 Microtus ochrogaster
TGTTCAGTGAGTCCGGTTTTATCCCATGCTTTTTCAGACCCAGTCCAGCTGGCCTTGGTGAGTTCCCGAAAGAACATCCCCATTGTCTCAGTGTGTGGATGCACCCCTCACGGTCCTGAGTTCCTTGCTCGTGCTCTATCTCCTTCTTCAGCTGAAATCTTATACTTATGTATTTTCAGATTTGTTGGCTATATTTTAAAACCTGGATATATTTGTGCATTTCCTGTTATTTCTTTCCACTAGAAATCATTTGTCTTCCTTGTCATAGGTAATAGAATGTCGACCCACTGTTCTTTTTCTTGAATAATTTGCCTGAGATCAACATCCAGTCAATGCTCGGTGAAGTAACATCCACCTGAATCTTTTCCTTTATAACCACTGGGAAAGTCCTGAGCCTTTTCAGAGTCCTAGGTATGTTTTTTTCATTCAAATCCATTAAATGTCAGATCTGTATATGACCAGTTTGCTCGGCTTTGTTTTCTTTTATTTAGCTTTCTTAAAAATAATTTTTATGTATTTACGCAATGTTTTAGTATTTTTTATCTTAATTCTCCTATCTTAATCTCTTCTTTCTTCTGCTGAAACCCTACATTTTAGGTCCCTTTACCATTTTTTTTTATTTAAGAAAATTGAGAGTTTTATAAGAGACTAGAGTATATACATAATTTTTCATCTCTGTCTCTCCAATGCGTTCTGTGTACTCAGCTCTCCATTCTCAAATTCATGACTTCTTCATGAACAGGTTTCAACCTGTGGGTTACGACCCATTTGCAGATCAAGTGATCCTTTCACAGGGGTTGCCTGAGACCATTGGAAAGCACAGATATTTACATTATGATTCAGAACAGCATCAAAATTGCAGTTATGAAGTAGCAATCAAAATGATTTTATAGTAGGGGTTGGACACCATAACATGAGGAAATGAATTAAGGTGCCAGAACCTTAGGAAGGTTAAGAACCACTGCTCTTCATTATTACTATCGTTACATGCAAACATGTATACACACACACACACACACACACACACACACACACACACAAACACATAAATGCATTTGTGTGCAAATACAACCTGCTGATCTATTTACTATTCCTACATTAATCTGTGCATGTAAGGATAAGACTTCATAATTCAGTTAGGGATTATAATGAGTTATGAAAGTGGTTCTCTAAGTTCCTCTATGTTTCAATGACTTACTACTCTTATGAAGTTAGCTGGGTTATAGCTTCATCATTTACCTCTTGTTACCCATGTTTTAAGTTCAAATAGGTAGGTATTAGTTATTGAAAATATATAAGAGCACGATGGAACCATTAGTGATAGTTTGCCAAGCAGGTCATGGTCATTCAAGTACATCATAACTGTGCTGGATGACTTTACTCGCTAACAGCTTTTACAACTCTTCTTGGATTATGAAAATAAAAGCTAGTCCTCAGGGACCAGGCTTTTATGAGGTTTCAGTTCAAATTCTCAGAGACCCAAATCTAAGATACAGTGATTTCAGCAATAGGAGCCTTGCTGCCACTTCTTGGAAGCAACCAAGTGCAGTAGACTATACTCTTGTGCTAGTTCGCTGGACTCCCTTTACCAATGACTCAAAAGTAGTATTATCCTGACTGGCTCTGGAGTTTTGCTTAGATATTCATGGTTTCTGGTGGGCAAATTATCTTCCATATTGTGTATAATTTTATATAAACATATATACATATATATACATTCATAATATGCGTATTATAAAGTATACAAATATATATTATAAATATATATAAACGTATTTGGGGGTAAATATAAAATAATGATTCTCTTGTCAATTGTTACTGTCCTCAGTGTTTCTATTTAGTTTTGAAATTTTACTTCTTCAATCCTCATAGAACTGCTTTGAGTAATGTCTATTAAAAGCATTACTTATATAGTAGAATATTTTATATTTCCTGATGAGTTCAGTGGACTTATCCAATGTGATCGGAAAAGACTTGATTCTACTGATTGTGTTGTACTGTCTTTTTCAATAAGTTATGTCAGGGTCTAGTGTTGATTTTTTTTAAGCTTCTCTTGATTTTTTTTACTCTTTTCGTACAGTGGTTGTTGGTTTCTGTGTTATCACTTCGTTGGTATTCCTGATCCGTGATAGTGATTACAGTGAGGAATTTAGGTAGTGGAGGAAGTCCTTGAAGAGGCATGTATCAGTGTACCTGAACACATAGGGCATATGTTCCCTCTCTTCACTTTACCTCTCTAGCAAACACCATTCCTCCAGAGTTCAATATTTGTGACATCCTGCCTGTTTGAGTGTATTATTCATTTTACAAAATGCGTATTTTGTGTTTACTATGATGTGTTCTTTTCTTTCAGCAATTCCTGCCTCATGTTCTTAATCATTTTTCACTAGTGCTATAAAATTAACTCATAAGTTATTGCTGTTCAATCCTCTAATTTAGGTATATGTTGGTATATGATCAGTTTTAATCTGTTATGTTCGCTGTTGACTCAGAAATTCAATTTTCATGTTGTTTCGACTTGTTCCCATAATTTTGCGAATTATTTTGTCTACTGCAAATTTCTTCTGAACTCTATGATCAGTGTCAGGTACTGTCTCAAAAAAAAAGGCAGAACTGGACTGATGAAAAATTGGATATTGACTTAGCATCTGTACACCTCTGCATATATTGCTGCATCCCCACACAGCCTTAATCATATACACGAATGCTATTTAAGTGCTCAATTTGGTACACAGTTTTATTTCACCAATCTAGTTTAACTAGATACTATTTCCAAATGTCTTCAGTGAAACTAATTTGTCATAAGTTTTGAAACAGAGCAAAAGTTCAACACTTCCATTGTTCATTTTCTTTATCTGATATTGTGTTAATGTTGACTATCTGATGGCAGTTCCTTGTGAAGTTTAGATAAGTTTGTCCTTGGAATGAAAATAAGATACCTGTCTTTGGATAGGGATACTCTTATTCTCTAATAGCTTTGATAATTCCTGATTTAAGACTATGAATTGTGACATTAAAAATAAATTGGTGTTATTAATAATCTTCAATGAATATTTTTAGCTTTAAGTATTCTTATACTAATTTATCCCTGTGTTTTTTCATTTTAGGAATGTTTCATATTTCTGATACTGTGTCTGATTGCTGCTCGGCGAGGTAGTAGTTCAAGCCATAAAGCCGCGCTTCTTCTTCCCATCCTGAGAAGCTCACACTGGAGACCATTTCTCTTATCCTATGGTATTATAAAATCAGTTGCTTTTCTTTTTTTTTTGATGAAAATGCATTTTATTAATTCTTTGAGAGTGTCATATATTATATTCCAATAGTATCCATTTCCTTCCCTGTCTTCTCCTAGATCTGCTTCCTTATTCTCTTTTCATTCAATTTCATGTCCTCATTAAAAAAAAAAAAATTCTAGTCCCATTAGTACTGCCTATAGTCTCAGCTGTGTGGTCATCCAGTGCAACACGTTAGATCCCGGGGCTGCATCTTTAAAGAAAGCTCACTCTTACCCCCTGATACTGTCACTTACCAATGGCTCCTCAGCTACGTGTGGGACTTCATTCTCATCTCCCTTTTTCAAAAATCTTGGCTAAAATTTTGTCTGAGTCAAACGTGAACAGGTTTTGTGCACGTTGTCACAACCACTGTGAGTTTATACATGCAAATTTCCTCTCGTGTCTAGAGAAAACTGTTTCCTTGTGGTCTTCTCTCTCTTCTGGTCCTTATAGGCTTTCTCTTCCCTCGTCTGCAATGGTCACTGAGCCTTGGGAAGAGGACTGTGTGGTACAGATGCCCCGTGTTCAGCATGTTCAGCAAGCTCAGTCACTCATTCTCTGCACCCTGATTGGTTGTAGGCTTCTGAATTAATTGCTTTTTACTGCAAAGAGAAGCTCCTCTGCCAAGGTCTTGGTAATGCACTCATCTGTGGGTTAACAAGAAGTAGTTAGGAGTCAGGTTGATGACATGTGCTATTATCAGAGCACTAGCTGTGGGTTCTTCCCTGGGGCCTAGGGCCAATAGCCAAGGTTATTGATCCCCATGTCAGCACAGGATTCTGTTTCATTCTGTCTTCCGGGACCTCAATCCAATCAGAAAGCATCTGCTTATTCCTATGGCATCCATACCATTGTAGTACAAGTGGGCATGTCCTGTCAGGCGGGTTGTTTCTGTAGCTTGCAGGACCCATAGCCACATAAGACTAATGATTACTCTCTGCTCTAACACTATGGAAACCATTCAGTAGGGATGAAACTTCCAGGTCTGTACCATCTCCAGTTTTCTAGGTTCTATGATTCAAGTATGTGGTGCCTTTAGTTACAGGGTATTACTCTAGAATTTGAGAGGGTAACTAATTCCATTGGCAATGGCCTCTCACATTTGGGGACCTAAGAGACCTCACAGGCCAACAGCTCCAAGAAAGGTAACCTACTGCTGACTTTGGATTTTTGTTTGCCTACAGTGTCTGGTAGTGGCATTGCTACCCCGTTACAGTGCAGCTCCATTTAAGTTCTTCCTCTGCATGTATGTATTTATATTTTAAGAAACTTCTTTACTACTGGTTCTTATAGGACTTAAAGGTCTTTAGTGTTATTTATCCCACTCGATTCCCTCCTTTATTTCTAAAAATTGTAATCATAACTTTTACAAATAATTTAAAGAAAAAGCCAAGTGCCTGGAGAGAAAATTATGAAATCATCCAATCATTTTAGGTCTCAGATGTGTTCTCGAGTTTCTTTTAAGAAGAAATTTAACTGCACTAATTCAGAATTACTGAATGATTTTGAGGCTTTTGATTTTTTTGGTAACTTGTCAAAAATAAGTACTTTCTTATATTCCTAACTATAGCATGATAAAGTGTATATTTACCTTTCACCTGACAGTGTTCAAGGCACAGAGGTTGCAACCAAGTAAGCCACAAACAAGGAAGTTACATTTTTTTAATTGTTTTCATAGTGCTATATGTTTTCCCCCATGCTTTCAATTTACTCAGGAGATCTTGTCTTTTTCTTATACTACTTATCCCTGTGTTTTTTCATTTTAGGAATGTCGCTGTGCTTCCTCTTCCCATCCTGAGAAGCTCACACTGGAGACTGCTACTCTTAGCTTATGGTATTATAAAATCAGCTTTTCAAAAACTGTTTTAATTCTTAATTACTTATGCAAATAGTTGGATTAAAATTTATATTTTATCTTCCTAGTTTGCAGACATTATTATACCTAAGAATATTTTTTAAACTACTAAATGTTTTTCAGTACATAAGAATTGTAGATTATAATATTTGCCTTAATCACCAGACATCTATGAGATGGAAATGCATACTTATTATTTTCTTCACTAACTGTATTGAAAAGGCCCTCCATAACAATGAGAAATGGAGACAAAAAGCTGCTAATTATTAGTTACTATTCAAGCCTGTTCTTTAACTATCACAAGTTTTTATTTTGATTATTAATTTTGTCTTATTTATATCCTCTAGGCATGTGGACCTGCTTTATCAGGGTTTTGATGAGTTTGATACCAAACAGAAACAAAGAGTGACTTTGAAAATGTCATTTTATTTGAGTATGTTTCTCAGTTATCTGTTAAGTAGTAGCCTCAGTTCTTTAAATAACTGCCATTATCCACAAGGGACATTTTCCTGAGTGGTCAGGAAAAGATACACAGCAACAACCGTATGAGCTTAGAAGAGGATCCAGACTAAGTTTAAATTATTTTCCTCAGTCTTTACCAAAAATCAAATCCTTATTAGTAACCAGTGGTATATATAAGTATTGTATGAACATTGAAAACACTTGTTTTTAATGGAAAAGTTACATAACTAGCCATAAGTACTTTGTGATATCCTCATAAGGTATAAAATGGAGATGTTGACACTTGAGTAAAATTGTTAAAGTGAGTGGATATCATAAAGTTTACTATGTAGACATCACAAACTGTCAACAATGGTGTTAACACCAATGCATTATGTTTGTATGGAGTTCACAAATGCAAAGCTAAATTAGCTGTGAAACACACACCGTCTCTCACTCCTTAACGTGGTAAGGAACTATAAAATAACCTCTTACTGTCATTGTTCTAGGTCCAGTTTATTTAGTGGCATCTACTTTCAGAAGTACATGAAATCATTTTACGTCTGAGTTGCTGATTAGATGTGTTGGAAGTGAAAATGAGCATAGCCTTTATGATTATCCACCATGCCAAATCTAGATGCCCCTGCTCAGGAAGTCACTCACCCCCACAGAACAATTTTTCCCTTTTTTTCTTACACATCAGTCATTCAGTTTACCATTGCTTACAAATAAATGGCATAAACATGAAGACAACAGTAACTTGACAGATTTAAACAATTAAAAATTTAGAGTTTCTTCCACACAAATGGGTGAATCCAAATGCATGAGAGAGCACACTTTGCATAGGATATCCACATGACTGTTTGGCCCTTCATAGTATTTGGGGGTAGTTGCCCAGTCATGGGTTGTACAAGGATGTAATGACAAATCTCTAAGTTGAAGCCACACTGCCTGGAGTTATCTATAGGTGAAATTACACTATAGTGGCCTTTTTCAATTTTGTATGCTGTGCCAGGCTTTATGGTTTAGTGAGCGCGTGGAGTCAGCTCTGGGGATGGCCCATCTGGTGCATAACTCTTTGTGGACAGCTGCAGAGGCAACATGCATGCTACTACTGGTAATGAGAGATATAGGCCAGTGTGAGATGGAAGGAGTGAACCTGCGGGTGTAAGCTGTGAATTGTAGCAAGAAAGGGATACGAGGCTATGATTTTGTATTGGCATTTGACATAGTGAGCTAATTGGATAAAAGCGGAGAAATGGAGGTGTAGGATTTTATTTTGCAATCATATGTAAAGAGGCCACAAATCATAGCAGTAATATAGAACAGTGTCAGGGATCCCCCAAACTGAGACCCATGGGAAGACTCATGTAGCAAATAGGAAGTACATGATCTATAAAAATAAAATATTTTCCATGTGAGTACTATCTTTGATACAATGAAAAATCTGCGAAACAACCTCTAGTCATAGGTAGCATTTAGAATCAGATATGTGTGATCATGGGAATTGAGGATAATTCAATGTATAAAATTCTGGTGTTATAAACAAGAAACAAGACTCGCTCACAGGCCGACTTGTTTACGTGTGCTCCAAGGAGCCACCCAAAATCAGTCTTAGGGCTGTAGAAGCCTAGCAATTGAGGATTATAGCTATTGATTCCCCCTTGAGAAAAGATGCCTAAACTGTTATAGTACAAAGGATACCATTCTCTGATGGAATGGCTCATGTGAGCCATTAGGGATGTTTGTCCATCAACAGTGGATTCTCCAGGGAACTCAGAACCTAAAGGATTACAGGTGGAGTAAGACTTCTGCAGGGACTAAGTGTGAGAGAAGCTATGTATCATGCCCAGGTGATTAGGTCGATAGTACCATGTACAGCAAGTGCAGTGTCATGGACATTTGGTGGCTTTGATGAACCTATGTTCAGCAAGATCTCTGAAAGGTTGAAAATCCTTTGCATTGTCTACACGGTGGTATTACAGCTTGTATGATATGGGAGACTATATAAGCAGAGAAAGACAGCTATCTCGTATACTAGAAGAAAAGTTGTTAAGATTTGTGTTGAGGCCAAGTTCCTAAGGAAAGATACTGAAACAAAGCCTAATTCAGTGGTAAAGAACTTCTAGGAAGCTTTAAAGCTTCAAGAGCTTCACAGAGGGCATCTATGATAAAGAAATATATGTAAAGACAATCATGCCTATCCTTATTGTGGGCAATTATGTTTCCAGATTAACAAGATTTTCCTCTCTTCTCTGAAAAGGGATGTCGGAAGAGGATGATGTGCAGAGCCTGGGGTTTCAATAGTAGTCAGGTATGTTCGATGGAGAGGCAACAGCTTCTACTACAGCCACAATGCCAACCCTGAGGCTCTCTGACGACTCACACCTTACTATAAACGGTCTAGTCCATTAGTTCTAGTGTATTTTTTTAAGTAGGGATGATATGCGAGTGAGAAAGTTAATAAGAGTTAATTTGGTTAGTCTTATGTAATCATACATGGGCACGATTAAAAATATAGCAGCAGGTCCTTTTCCCCATTAGTATAACAACCTGCAGTGTGACTTTCATGGCTTAGAGAGGTGTATGCTGTGGCTCACGTGGGAAGTTCTAAAGAAATGCTGTAGCATCACACCATGAGGTCAGTACAGAGCGTGCACTGTCGGGAGTGATGGAAAACTTTTCAAGGAGAGGGGTCTGTATTAGAGAACATATAGTTTACTGGATTTTCCCTCATTTAATAATGGTATTATACTTACTGATAAAGTGTTTAATTATGTAATAATTGAAGTGCTATGCATTTATTATGGCAGGGCAGTGGTGATAATACCTTTAGTCACAACACTTGGGAGGCAGATGCAGGGAGATCTCTAAATTTGAGGCCATCCTGGTCTGCCAAATGAGTTCCAGAACAACTAAAATTAAATAGAGAAATCCTGTCACAAAATCTTACCCCTCACCCAAAAAAACAGTATAAACAAAACCAGAAAAATAATTTGTTATGTTACTTTTTATTAATGGCTGTCATTCACTGTTGCACAAAAATGAGTGGTTAATGATTGAATAATATAATTGTGACATAAGAAAACACTACCAATCATTTTGTCCATACAGGCGGCGATCTTACTGGATTGTTCACCTCATTCAAGACCTCAAATTATACAAAGAATCAAGCCCCTTTACCATTTCCTTGCCTTATTCTCAACTGGTTCTTACTTAAGTAGTAACTGAATAGACGAGCCTTGGATGTGCTCGATCTGCCACCCTGGTCTTTCCTTATAAAACTCAGTTCATTGCATTTTCTCTGTTGTGAACCCATTTCCTGTGAATTAAAGCCTTTGGTTCGGGAAGCATGTTTTCTGGACTCGGGGAACTGCATATATTTAAAATCCTAAAAAAGTGCATGAACTTACTAGTTTGAAAAGACTTATTAAAGTTGCCTCATTTATACACATAGTAAGTAATGATTGCAGCAGCAGGGTCTGTTCAGTGGAGCTGCTGGTTACCATGGCAGATAAGATCTATTTCTGCAGTTTTTCCAAGTCATTGCCATTGATGGGTTGAGCTTTTTGGTGATACATTTGCCTAAATTCTATATGTAGCCCCAATAAGCTCACTGTGTCAACAAGCAGAAGTTTAGATCAATTTTTTCTTAACTTTATTCATGTCCTGTCCTGGATGAATGTACCTCCTTCTGACTCTCTAAGGAAAGATAAATATCAGGAAAGTATGTCAAGGTGCAGTTTAATTTTGCTTTTAATTTCAAAAAAACATTTCTTTAAATTTTGCAATTATAATTAAATTACATACTTTGCTCCTATGCTTTCTTCCTCCAAATTGTCCTCTACATCCCTCCTTGATTTTCCTGAAATTCATATCACTTTGAAACATTATTTGATGTTACAAACACATAACTATATGTATGTACATATATATTTCTGATTAAATGCCCTCTGCCAAGTCTGTCTAATTTTACACTTTATGTTTTTTTCTGGATTGATCATTAAGAATATCATAATCATTTGGGTGTGTGCTTCCCTTGTTAAAATAAGATTTTTTTTTATTTCCATTCTTCTGGATGAGTAACATTTTCTCTAGTATTTTTTGCTTTACCACATATGAAAGAAAAGATTTGTCTTTTCAGCATTGCTGCTGACAATCTTCTAAAACTCATGTGAAACTCTAGATGGCACCGGTGTACCTCAAATTTTCATAAGTGTATTCTTCAATTAATCGATTGATTCCAGACCTCCTCTTATTTTTCCTTAGGAAATTTTTATTTCTCCAGCATCCTGTGACAAGGAAGGAGCATGTGGAAACACCAGTGAAGCCTCATCTACCAGAAAGGGCATAAAGTACGTTTATCTCTTTTTCAATAAAATCTATGGTTTCAAAACTTAGAAAGTCTTTTATTAATGCTTCAGAGATTAAATTCAAGATATATTATTTTTGTATATTTTTAAAACTAGATCTACATTTTGGTGTATGATCTGCTTTTTTT
>NW_004949192.1:346740-351189 GCF_000317375.1 Microtus ochrogaster
TTGCTCATGATAACCTCAGATGCAGGCATGGAGGAAGTGTTTCTTCCCAACTTTGGAGAAGGTTTCATGGAAGAGAAATTCATCACACCTAGCTGGTGGTATTGTAAATCTTGATATTTTTTTTTGTATTCAATTACTAATTACTTGACTGTAAAATTCAATTACATTTTTATATTTTGATGTAGTACCCATGTTTGCTGGCTATATTTTTAAATCTACATTTTATGTTTAGTTTATTATTTCTTTAGAAATCACATGCTTTTCCCTCCAACAAGACATAGTTTATGTTTCTTGCTATAAAAACACCTACTGTTCATTTTGTCCAGCAATTTCCCTGAAGATAGTGTCCAGTAAATATTCTGTGAAGTGTTATCCATTTTTTTCTTTTCCTTTTTAGCTTTTGGGGAAGTGCTAACTAACCCCTGTAGGGTTCTAGGTCTTACCTCCATTTAAATTCATAAAAATTCTAGTTCTATGCATGCCTTGATTTGTTGAGTCTCTCTTCTTATTGGAGTAATCTTTTATAATCAATATAAAATTTTTGTACATTTATATGATCGTGGGTCATTTTCATCCTCATTCTCCTGTCTTGTTCTACTCCTCTAATGAATTGTATTTTCTAAGTCCCTTTGCTCTATTTTTATTAATTTAGATATATGAGCATTTAATACAAGACTTGTGTATTTGTCCTAAGTTTTGAAATATGAGTGAAAGTTCTAAGTCTTTTTCTTTATTTTTCTGTCTGAATACTGTATCAATGTTGTTTATCTAATTGTAGTTCCTTATGAGTTTAAATGAGTTTTGGAATAGAGAGAAAGTAATATTTCTTCACAGTGCATGGGATACTAGTAAATTCTAAGTAGCTTTGAGAATTATTGGCTTCCTAAAGTCAATGAATGGCTGTTTTTATAATAATCTTAAATGGCTGTTTTAATAATCTTAAATACATGTTTATAGCCTTAAGAATACTCACATCTATTTATTCATACTTTGTCCTTTAAATTATATCATTAATTTCTCATCCAGAATCGGACTGTGCTGCTCAGTGAGGTTCCAACTCAAGTCGTAGAGCCAAGCTTCCTCTCTGCATCCCGAGAGCTGACACTGGAGGAGAATATTTCCCTGAGTTTGTGGTATTGTAAAACCACTTGCTGCCCAATTCCATTTCTGATTATTGATTACTCATGTAAATAATTAGACTGAACTCTTTATTTTGTTATATACCCGATTTTGTTGAAGTCATTAGATCTCAGTGCATCTTCTTGATAACTTTACACTAGGCTATGCCCTTGCACAGAAATGTAAAAATCCTGTTTGTCATTGGCACCAGACATCTAAGAATAAGAATGATACAGTATTTATTTTCCCCAGAAACTTCTTTGAGGAAACCTTCCAGGATAATGTGTGATGGACATGGCAAAGATGAATGTTCCTGGTTACTACTCAACATGCAGAAGTGCTGTCCTTAATGGCTCTGCACAGGTGCTGTTTCCCTAGACAATATGTTGTATTTTCTACATGCTGGGCATTTTAACTGCCTATTATCTCAAATTCTGTCCATATCATTGTCAACAGGTGTACAGATTTGTATTTTTCTTCCCTTTTTATATATTTTATTATGAAATAAACCCAAATGAATGATTTTGCAAGTTAAGTAGTAACCTAATTTTTTTTTATAATTGCAGGTATTCACATGGTAAATTTTCGTGAGCATTCAGGAAAGAAAACAAACAACAAGATGACTTGGAATGGGATACAGATTTGCTGAGCCTTCATTACTCTCCTCAACAGGATCATGAAACAAGTTGGATTTTTTTTTTGTGGGATGATGGATAATGCAGGTGAGGCCCTGAATCATCAAGACACTTCATTTTTGTGGAAAAATGTTTCATATCTGACATTCAGTGCAATGAGTTATTCTGCTAATGAATAAAATGGGGAAGATGTTGACACTTGAGGAAAATTGATGAAATTACTGAAAATCATAGATTTACTGTGTAGATTCCTAAAACTGTCAGCAATGGTGTTTAAACCAACATATCATGTTTAAATAGAATTCAACAATGGGGAACTAAATATCTGTGAAAGTCTTTCTCTCCCATTTTGATATTGACAAGAACTGAGATAACACCTCAGTACTGTTTAAAGTAGATTTTATTTAGTGGAATCTCTTTTCAGATGAACATAAAATAACATTCTACCTGAGAGGCTACTTGGATATTTTGAAAGTGAAAGCTAGTGTAGCCTTTATAATTATTCACCACACCAAATCCAACTCAGCGATTTTCTTGTTCAGGAACATAACTCACCTCTTTAGTGTAGCATCAGGCCACTTGGTTTTTTTTTTGGCCACCCAGAACTGAAATAATCACACAGAACCCATATTAATTAAATCACTGCTTAGCCCATTAGCTCTAGCTTCTTATCGTCTAACTCTTATATATTAATTTTGAAAGACCCTCACCTGCTTGGGTGCAGGCCCAAGAGGGAGAAGCCCCATGACTCAATTAACCAGTCCAGCAGATGCAAGAAGCAGTAGGATTTATTACAATAGCCACTGGGTGTCTCTAGTCTCCAATGAGGTAGAACACCCCGAACAGCAATTCCAGCAACTTATTATAGGCAAAACCCACAACATTATAATAATGGGTATAAGGTACAGAACAATTGGATATAACATTTAACATTTTAGAGCAATTTTAGCCCATAGCTATTTGTTTCTTCTATTTCCAAGAAATACCATAAAAACCCCAAACCCTGTCCTGGAAAGTCCTCAACACCTATCATGGGTGCTAGGTGTTTCTTGGCAGGCCAATGGTAGGGTGCTGTTGTCAGGGGGCAAGTTTCCTGGCAGGCTGGCAGTGCAGGGTACTGTGGTAGGGTGCAAGTGGCAGTCAGGGCTGTTTTGCAAGTTTTGCACTTTTCCATTGCTGATTACCATCTATCTAGGGCATGTGCTAAAATCAGCTGCAAGCAGGCTATTTGAGTTGGGGTCTCACAATTTAACCCATCTCTATTAATCTGTGTATTGCCACGTGGCTATGGCTTACCGAGTAAAGTTCCCAGCATCCCCTGCAGCCTACGTGGCTTCTCTTTTACTTCTCCTCTCCCTCCCAGCATTTCCTTGCCTAACTCTATTCCCTGTGTAGGCCCTAGACAGTTTCTTTATTAACCAATGGTATTCACCCATACAGAGTGAAATCCCACATCATTTTAGAACTCCTTTTCTCTTTTCTTCTTCCACGTCACACATTCATTTTACTATTGGTTAAAATAAAGTGCATGAGCAGGAAGACACCAGCATTTTAAAAGATTTAAACAACTAACAATTTAAAGCTTGTTTCACGCATTTGGAAAATCCTGGGGTATGTGAAAGATAGAAGCCATGGCTATTCATGACCCAGGATGGACAAAGAAGCATAAAGATTCTGCATTTGAGAATAAAAAGGAGAATCACACACTCACACAATAGAATGGACTGTCCGACCATTCTACACATCTTGTTCACACTCCTTACTCTGCAGAACATCCCTTGTTACTGTACACACAAACCTGCCCTACTGCACAGAGGATACAGTGATAAGCTCCCAATTGTATGGTAGTAAGAGCTCATTGATAAGAGTGGAATGCATGAATGACGACAACCCTGATGCAGTTCACTAGGAGACCCATTTACAGCTGGTTTTCAGACACCATATTGTAAGACATATGTGTTTACATTCATTTGCTTGAGAATAAGCTCCCAGTTAGATCACACTCTGTTGTGAGGAGTGGTGGGCTGCCTTCCCGCCCAGCTCCCACATGGCTAGCTTTACACCCGAAATAATTACACAGAAACTGTACTCTTTTAAACACTGCCTGGCCCATTAGTTCTAGTCTCTTATTGGCTAACACTCACATCTTTATTAACCCATTTCTAATAATGTGTGCTGCACCATGAGGTGGTGGCTTACCGGGAAGGATCTTAACCTGCATCCATCTTGGAGAGGAGAGCTATAGCATCTGCTTGACTCAGCTTTCTTTCTCCCAGAATTCTGTTCTGTCTTCCCCACCCACCTATGTTCTGACCGATCAGGCCAAGCAGTTTTCTTTATTAATTAACCAATGAAACAACAGATATATAGAAGACCCACCTACATCAAGGAACAGTAATCCATCTTATTTCACTCAGCATTCTAAATGTTGAGGAAAAGATTTTTGCTCACTGTTTTTATCTATAACCCCAAGAGTTCATTCATGTTTCCAAGACAGAGTGCATTGCCTTCTTTTGTGACAGAAGATGAGGTGGTCTCTGTGATCATCATTCCTTAGACTTCACAAAAAAAGATTGAACAAGGCGGCATTAGGAGCAATTAAATTTACAGTGCTGTTTAATATTTCCAGTATAGAGCAGATTTGTTCCCTTTTGTTTAGTTCCTTACAAGGTTTGCATTCCAGCATGCATCGTCC
>NW_004949192.1:351712-352841 GCF_000317375.1 Microtus ochrogaster
ATGTTCATATATGATAGCAATTTAAAAGCAATCAATATGTAAAGAGAAAAATTCCCCAGATAGGCATGCCACCAATAAAATCTCCAGGAATTGATCCCATCTCTCTAACAAACTATGGTGGAACTGTTATAGCTTAGAAAGGCCAGAGGATGCTGTGGATATCTAAGAAATATTTTGGTTCCAAAACATGATATCTGCTCAGAGGATGTTAGCGAATGGTGAACAGAGTGATAGGAAAGCCTTTCACAGAGTTGAATTAGAATGGGAGAACATGTATTTTATTGTATTTTTTTCTTAATTTTTCATCATTTAATCATGATGTTATACTTGTCGATTAAATGTAAGAAGTAAAGTGGTAAGAAATTACAATTCTATATTTTAGCTATATTTCATTGTTACTCAAAAATAAAGAGTTGATTGCTGAATCCTATATTTTTGACATAACCTTTATATGAGAAAATGATACCAGTAGTTTTTTTTTCAGCCTATGGCCTATTTACTTTATTATGCATTGGGACTTCATCCCGTCTTCACATTACATCAAGTACCAGACACTTTTTTTTTAACTGAGAGGAAGTTAAGCAAGAGTGAGTAGATGAACCTTGAATGTGTTTATTTGGTCTCCAAGTTCTTTCCTCATATGACCCAGATTAGTTCATTCTCTTTGTCATCGATCAATTTCATCTTAATGGAAACAATTCCTCTTTAGGTAGGATATTTGCTGAATGTGGGCTACTCCATTCACCAAACTGTTAAGGAAGCTCAGGAACTTATTATTTAGAAAAGACTTCTTCAATTTTTCCCATGTATATAAAAAGTAAATAACGATTGCTGTATCAGGGGCTCTTAAGTGGAGTCATGGAGGGAAATTCCAGCTCTGATTTTATCCCAAGTCATAACCATGCTGTGTTGAGCTTTTGGGTAATGCATGTGTCTGAATTCCATTTGTAACCCCTTAAAACTCATTTTCTCACAAAGAAGAAATTTAGTATATTTATTTTTAATTTTATGGATGCCATGTCCCAGATGATTGGACTTTCCTTTATTGTAGCAGCTGCATAGAATCACACCTGATAGAGATGTATAATCAACTCCTGAGATGGCTAAGGCCTGACCTATGCTATGATCA
>NW_004949192.1:353785-356231 GCF_000317375.1 Microtus ochrogaster
TTTTGTATTGGAGATATTGTTTATGATTCCATTGATAAAACCAAATTTCTTATTTTTTTAAAAAATCTTCTGGAATACTTGTGCTATCTTCTGCATTTGTTGTTTTATTTCAAACAATAGAAGAATGATTTCAGTCTTTTGAGCATTGTTATGGAAAGTTACTTGTATAAAGTTACCATGAAAATCAAGCTTCCACCAGTATGCTCTTGATTTTTTCACATACATTTTTTTAGTTAATTAGATGATACCAGCCCTCATCTTATGCTTTCTCTATTTCCTGTATCCTTAGGAAAAATGTGTCAGGATTGGAGGAACATGTGGAAACACACCAAGGTAGCCCTGTGCACCAGAGTGAACCTAGAGAACATTTATGTGTTCCTTCTGTGACTTCTGTGGCTGCACATCTTTAGAAATTCTTTTTTTAAATAATACTTGAAAGATTAATTTGTAGGCTACACAATATTTGATTATTCTTTAAATTATAGCTGCATTTCAGTTTTGGTATGTTCATTCTTTACTCATGTATTTTTTAAATTCTGGAAGGTTTAATATAATTGCATCATTTCTCCTATTTCGTTTCTTCTCTCATGATTCTATCATGTATTGATCCTTGTTAACTTTGAAGTTCATGGCTTTGTTTTCATTGTCCATTCACACAAACACACGCCCATGCAGGCGCGCACACACACACACACACACACACACAAATGAAATACACACACATATGAACAATGTTAAGTGAATGAAAATCCAATTTTCATGTGTCATCTACTTATCATAGAACTTTTGAAAAAATTTCACCTTGTATGTCTTTGGCGTTTCCAGGATGAGTTCAATGATAACTAGTAAATGATAATTTTGAGCCCCCACCTTATCTCAAATAATACTATGTTCATGTGAGAGAGTGTGTGTGTGTGACTGTGCTGTCACATTGCATGAAGTTTTGAAAATAGGAAATATGTTTGGATTTTCTGATTTTGTTTTATTTTTATGATAATTTCATCGATACATGATGTATTTTGGTTCTGTACAAATTTTAGATTCATTTTGATCATTGTGACAATGAAATGACACACAAGGGAAACTGGATGCCTACTTCATTCAAACCTTACTGGTAAACTCTGGATTTATTATTCATACATCTATTCAAGGAATTTGATATATTTTAAACCTTATTTTGATATTAAATATCATATGAAAATTATTTGTGACTTAAGTATACATATTATACAATGGCTCATTAGTTGTTCTTAAACATTTTATTTTTTCTTCTATGATGCAGATAAATGATCTCATCATCCTGTTCAACATGATCTCAGACTCAGGCACTGAAGAGATTCTTATCTGCCTTCTCCTGAGAAGATTTTGGTGAAGACAAGACCACATACCTAGCTGATGGTAATGTAATTTGAGGGCCTTTCTGCCTTTTATTTATTATTCACTTCTTGTTTGTAAAACTCAATTAAATTTTTGTACTTCTGTGTACTGGCATGTTTCCTAACAACGTTTTAATTCAAACATTTTATGCATGTCTTATTTATTCTGTAGAAAGAATACTATGTTATTTCCACCTAGAAGTAGTTAATATTTCTTGCTATAGAAACACCCAGTGCTCATTTTCTTAACTAATTTTCCTGGGGATAATGGTCAGCAAATGTTAAGTAAAGTTGCATATACTTGTTTTTTTTTACTTTCTAACTTTTGGGAAAGTACTGAAACTTTTAGGATTCTAGGTTTTAGCTTTCATTTAAACTCATAAAATTTCAGAGATGTGGTAGAAGGTGAATAGAGGTTTACATAGAATAGACAGTCATGTGAATAATGATAGCACAAATGTACATGCACAATGGACAAAGAAAAGCCCAAAAGAACTCAAATCTACACAAAGCACTATATTCTGCTGAGGAAATCTGGGAAAGGCATATGTCATTCTCAGGGAAGAGCACACAATTTTGTTATTTAGTACTAAAGGCCTGCTTTGAAAACATATGGCCATGTATTGTTAACAGAGTTATCTGGTTATATTTAAGAATAAATACGTATTTGTATAAATATATGCATCCAGCAAGAATTAGTATAAAATATGTTGAATTTGAAGGAGAATATATAGAGGTATAAGAGAGGGTTTGAAAGAGCAAGGAGAAGTGAGAAATGTTTTAATTAAAGTATACTCTCAAAAATAAAAAGAAACAGAATAATTTACTACATGTACATACATGCAGAAACACAAACACACACACATGAATACATATACACACACGTTTGTACACAAACACATGAATGCTCCACCACAGAAAGGGAAACAGAAAAAGAGAGACAGAGTTATCAGAATTAGCACAGACTAGTGTGACTAGGAAATAGGGAGGATTTTTCATTTGGGGTATGGAGGGTGTCTTTTTTAATATGATATTTAAATATTTATATTGAGTAAAATATTTTTAAGAAA
>NW_004949192.1:357010-361994 GCF_000317375.1 Microtus ochrogaster
TGATTGATATGAATAATTATGCTTCCATTGTAATATATTATTCCTCTCTTCCGTGAAAAGGAATGCTGGGAAGAGTGTGATGTGCACAACCCGGGCTTGCAAAGCAGTCAGGTATGCTGAATGGAGAGGCAACAGCTTCTACTACAATGGAAATGCATGGGTTCTCTGATAAATAAGGTCCTTCTAAAAAGGGTTTATTCCACTTGTTCTAGTGTATTTTTTTTACATAACAATGATTTGTTTGGGAGATTTCAGTCTTAGTTTGATTTTTATGAAATCATACATGGGCTTGCTTTAAAACATCCCAGCAAGTTCATTCACAGACTCCATTATTATGACAACCTGCAGTCTGACTTTTGGGCTTAGATAAGTATATGCTGTGGATCGTATGGAAGTTCTAAAGAACTTCAAACCATCAAACCATGAGGTTGGTACAGAGCATGGACTGTGGGGAGGCAGAAGACATGGTGATGGAAAACTTTTCACGGAGAGGAGTCTGTATTAGAGGACATGCACTTTACTGTATTTTCTATCATTTAGTCATGTCATTATACTTACTGATAAATTATATAATTATATACTAAATGAAAGGCTAAGAATTTATTATTGCTGGACTATAAAGTCTCATACCTTTAAGTCCAGTACTTGGGAGACAGAGGTAAGCAGATCTATGATTTGTAGGTCAGCCCGGTGTACAGAATGAGTTTCAGAACCGCCAAGGCTACACAACAAAAATCTTGTCTGGGTATTTTCCTGCACAAAGAAAATATAAACAAAAACAGTAAAGAATTTATTATTCCATATTTTATTAATAACTGTTATTCATTGTTATGCAAAAGTGAGTAGTTGATGATGGTATCATATATTTGTGACAAAAGATTTAACATTAGAAAGTAGTTCTAGCAGTTTGTCTACACCTGTGCCCAGTTTACTGGAATGCTCACTTTAGTCAGCCCTCAATTTATACCAAGAATCAGGATATCTTATCATTTCCTTGCCTCATTTTCAGCTGGAGATGACTTAAGTAATAAATGAATAGATGGGTCTTGTATTGCACATTCTGGTGCCATGGTCTTCCTTATGTAATGGAACAGAGCATTTTCTCTGTTTTGAAGCATTTTTTTGTGTGTGAATTAAGGCATTTGCTTCTTGGAGGATGTTTCCTGGAACAAGTGTGTTTCATTCACTTATTCACCAAAGAATCTCATGAATTTAAATGCTTGAAAAGGCTTCTAAAATTGCCTATTTAAAAACATAGCAAATGATTATTGTGGTAGTTGGGTCTGTTCAGTGGAGATGCTGACTTTCATGGCAGAGAAGAGCTTGGAAGGTTGAACTTTATCATGCGTGTGCCTAAATTCAATATGGGACCTTAGTAAACACACTGAGAGTGTTCTTTGCCTTAAGGAAGATTTTCAGTTTCCAGAGGACACACACATTAATTGTTAATCTCAGTATGTGTGCTACTCTGGTCATATTTAGGACTTTGTCTCCTTTGCCAATGTATTCAAGGCAACTTCATACCTCATAGTAAATTCTCACTCATAAGTGGATATTAGGTGTAATTAATTGATAACCAGGGTACAATCCACAGACTCAGAGAGGCCAAATAACAAGGAAGGCCCAAAGAGATACAGGGACTTTCCCTGGGAAAGGGAAATAGATGAGATCTCCTGAGTAAAATAGGGGTTGTGGGGGATGGAGGTATGGGAAAATGAAGATCCAGGTTGATTGGTTTTGGGGGGGGAAGAATAATGAAATAATGGAGAGAATAATGAAAGAGATATCCAGAATGGGGAGCATTTTGGACACACACACACCTGGGGACACACATGCACACACACACACACACACACACATATACACACACATATACTTGAGGAGTTATTTTGAATTTCTTTTCAGTATACATCTTAAATAATATCTTGATCATTATGATCCTTCAAGACCTTTCATATGCACATAGGGTACCTTGTTGACCAGGGTTAGAACCCAGCATTTTTTTCTTTAATCTAATCATCATTGACTAGGTCACTCTAATAGTTCCAGTTCCATGAGTTGGCTCATTTGTACATTCATAACAGTAATGAATATTAACATAGACAGATAGCAAATATTCAGTAGCAAGCTGCACTCGGCTGTCCATAGTCACATTAAAGAGGGCTCATACAGAAATGCAGGCTTTCTTATAGGAAGCCAGGATCTCTTCCCCGCGAGCCAGGTACATGCTCACGCTCCAGGTACCTCTGATTGTTTTTCATCTGTTATCAATTGGAGCCAGATTTCATGTTTAATTACATTTCTTTGTGTCTTTCTAGTTTCAGGTTCCCTGTTTCTGTGGTAACATACTGGGAGGGGGAGAGAGACATGAAATAACAGCTCAGATGAAAATCTCCATAGTTACAGCAGACCCTTGATTTCCATTGGTAGCTTTGAGATCTGTTTCGTGATTGGCCCAAATCCATTCTCTAGATGATATCACACACTTAGCCAATCAGAGGCAACCAGAGATAATATCAGTCCCTTCAGAGAGGGATTTTGTCAGTCAGGCTCCTGGCTGGAGTCCAGCTCTCAGCTGGATCCTGGTTCTAGCCAGGACCTGACTATAACCTACTAGTCAGTGAAGAAGGGTTGCTCCTGAAACCTGCAAGGTGACAGAGGAAATTGACATCCAGCATAGCCAGGTACTTTCTGAGACGTCCCACATGCTGACTGAGTCAGCTCCTCCTTTTCCTGTTCAGTAAATACGTTCCTGCTTCCTAAGCCGCTGTGTCCCCTTTAAGATACGTCATTGTCTTTCACCTATGGAGTTTGGCTTTATCTGTAGTGCATATGATTCATCTCAGCCTTCAGTATCTAACCAAGACAGGGGACCTGCTGCTCCTTACCCTCCCTTCATGGACCTACTGTGTGTATAATTTTCTTTAAGTAAATCTCTTACATGACCACCTGAAACTCTGAGAGCCCATAGCTGAAACATGGGTTTTATTTGCATGTGTCTTTTCACTAAAGATAATTTTTGTTCCAAACAATATATAATGACTATGGTTTCCTGTCCTTCAACTCCTTTAAGATATTTTCCACATTCCCACCTGCCCAAATCTATGCTCTTTCTGCCTTTCTGACTGTCTGTCTGTCTGTCTCTTGATCTCTCTTTCTCTCTCTCATGTGTGTGCTTTATTTTTTCTTCCTCTCATTTGAATATGCAATGCATATATTAATAGTAGTAATGATAATAATAGTACTATATCAATAATAATATCAATAATAATAAAAAATAAAAACATCAGAATAGGACAAAAGAAAGAAATATAAGAAAAATAATCAAACAAAAACAGAAAAAGCACATAAATGCAAAGATAAGTATGTTCATGCAAACATAAATGGCACAAAATCACAAACATTGTGAGATTCTCCTCTGTATGCTGTGAATATCAAAGGTTAATAAAAAAACTGGCTTTGCCTGATAGAATGGAACTAGCTAGGCTGGGAAAATTAAACTGAATGTTGAGAGGATGATGAGTTAGAGGGAAGCTGTGAAGCTACTGCCAGAGACAGACACACTGAAACTTTGCTGTTAGGCCACGACCTTGTAGTGTTTCACAGATTAATGGAGATGGGTTAAATTAAGATGCAAGAGTTAGCCAATAGGAAACTAATGGTCCAAGCAGTGATTTAAATAATAAATATTTTGTGTGAATATTTGGAGGCCGGGGCAGCTGGGAAAAAATAATGTGTCTCCTTACAACACCCATAATCATAATCCTTTATACATAGGCAAAGGAAATATGAGGTTAAAAATTTGCTGAAAAGAATTATGAGACAAAGAATCTCGAAAAATGTAGTTGAGTGCCTTGCATGTGTGCCACCTACTACTGCTGGGCACTGAATCCTCTCTTAAGAGTGGTTTGTTTGTGCAGCGAGGCTCCACTGCATGAAGCACATCATTCATTTGCTTTCAGGTATTGATTGGACTTGTGAAAAGTTTTTGTTTTCTAGTACCAAATGACTATCTGAGAGCAGAGAACCATAAACGTAATATCCTCATTTTGTCTCTTCTGTTTTCATGAATAACCACACATACTGTATGTTCTAATCTAATTCTCTTCTCAGGTACATATTGTTTCTACTGTGAGTCAAATACATTTGTTTATTCTTTCTGGTCTGGACACTCCAGTATTTGAGATGAGTAAGGTAAGGGGGCTGTCCATATTCCCATGGAAAGAACTTTTCTACCAAGTATAAAGTCAAGGATACTTACACTCTTGTATATATAAAAAAAGCTATACTCAAATGGATGCTGACTTATGGTAAGTTTGTAAGGATAAGTTTCACTTATTCGAGTTATTTAAATTATTTTAAGCTTAATTTTCAATTTGTATATAAACTCAGATTAATATTTTGTCTTAGACTTGTATATTGCTGAGCTCTTATAATTTTTCCTATGAAACATGGGGTCCCAAGAAATATCTGCTTACATTAATGATAATGGAATTTTTGGGAGAGATTGGACAGTAGCCACAGAGAAGTCTGAATGTAATCATCCTTAGGTACTCAAAGATAT
The DNA here is from genome assembly GCF_000317375.1 of Microtus ochrogaster. Taxonomy (NCBI): domain Eukaryota; kingdom Metazoa; phylum Chordata; class Mammalia; order Rodentia; family Cricetidae; genus Microtus; species Microtus ochrogaster. Next base: position 361,575 of record NW_004949192.1, read on the forward strand.
GCATCCTTATATCACATCAGCTCCTACAGACACATCATTGGGATTATAGTATGGAGTGCAATCAATAAAAAGTTGCCATGGGACCTTTTATTATTTTGTAATTTTTATCTGATTTATTTTTGAAATTTTCATATATTTACCCAGTATGTGCTTTATCATATAAACCATTACTCAGCCAAATGTCTTTTCAAACTTCACATCCTCGAAGCATGGTTAAGAAGGGCTCAGAAAGAGAATCTGGGGTTCAATCTAAGGATCTGAGAAGCAAAACAGCCAGACATTGGCTTTTACCTCTACCCCTTTTGAAATGGTGTTGCTGCCTCCATGAATCTCAGAATGAAACTGTGTCAGAGCACTGTCTTTTTTCATTTTCTAATCCTCTCTGGATTAAAGACATGCACCACTGTGATTAAAGGCATG
>NW_004949192.1:362779-365960 GCF_000317375.1 Microtus ochrogaster
CTGCCTCCTCCCCGCCACCGCCTCCCATTTCCCTCCCCTTCCCCCAATCAAGTCCCCCTCCATCATCAGCCCAAAGAGCAATCAGGGTTCCCTGACCTGTGGGAAGTCCAAGGACCACCCACCTCCATCCAGGTCTAGTAAGGTGAGCATCCAAACTGCCAGTGCGTGCAGTAGGATCAAAAACCCATTGCCATTGTTCTTGAGTAAGAGATAATTTTTATTATGCAAATTAGAATAGAAAGGGAATTAGGTACTACCTTTTCTTCTCACCTAATTAAAATAGATAATGGAGTATTTTCACCAACTTCTTTAAGCTTAATAAAGTTACCAAAGTTACATGTGATTAAATATGCATATTTTTATTAAGTGGAACATTTTTCTCTGCTCTCCTCCCTGCCTCTCCCCTTTCCCGTTCAACCCTCCCAGAAGCTGGTTTTCCTACCCACAAAGATGGCTCCACAATATGACACTTGTGCTGATAGTTACGTCACCTACTTCAGGCTATATAAAATTTTATTCTGTCCTCTACAGTTATTCTGCCTAATGTAACTAGGATAGACACCGGACATGAAAGAAGGACAGACATTCAGACACATGTATTGAATTGTGGGTGTCCATAGGCTGTGCTTGCTTTGGTGAAGGTAATTCACTGTAACTGGCTTGTTAGTGCACTTATTGTACACATCTGGATTCAGGAGGTGTGTTTCCTGTATATGGCTAAGAGAGTCAGGTTTATGGTATATGGAAGAAAAAGGAGACAAATGAAGCTAGTATTGATGATAGTTTTGTGTGAAGTATCATCACAGACTGTGCTTACCCATTTAGGAGGAAGGTAACTAGGAAGATAGATTTGCTATCCGACTGAATCGCACATGTGTAAGGTTTAACAACCCCATGAGTCTGAGGCCATGGAACCTAGCGTTGGCTATATCCATGTCAAAAAACTCACCACATTGTCTCAGAACTTCATCATAACTTCACAAGGTTTTAAAATATACTTTTCAGTGTATAAGGTTTGGAACTTATTGATCTTTGGATTGTATTTTTAGATAGTACATCTGCAAGGATTTTTCATACATGGATTACATGAATCTGGAAGCTATAATTTCTTATTTGATGTCTAAGCATTTAAAGCTGCTGTGCTACATAGGGACAAGGTGTGTTCACTGTAAAGAGCCTGATCCTGAGGATCAGAGTAAAGTCCCTCACCCAGAACTTGATCTTGGGAAATTTCAAGTCCTTATTCTTTTTCTTGTTGCTCAAATAATTTCGCTGCTTCTTTCTACTAACACTTCCAAAGTAACAGAGGTCCATTTTCTAGGACCGCTGAGATTAACTGAGATAAACTGTGTCCTGTCTTGTGGTGTTGCTTTGTTGCATATAGCCCAAGTTTTGACCATTTCTCGAATGAAGGAAGAATGTATTCCATAATTGTTTGTTTAATTTCCTTTATATCAGTCATACGTATGGACTCCCATGTATATAGTTTGACTATCTCAGGATAGGTGCCAGATGTTCTTTCTGATGATATCATCAGAAAAGCAGGTAAATCTCTGGGTAAGCTATTCCAGAGTTCGGTAAGTACTGACGAGGCTAAATATATCCTTTGTATTTCTTTTCTTTGCTCATCAAATTTGATAAATTTCTCAATCTTTTCAAAATTTTTTACTTCTGCCTTTTGTAGAGTCTGGATCTCCTGTCCAGTGTTCTGTTCTAATGCCATCATTGAAGATTCACAGGTTCGAAAACTTTGCAGTAAAAACAATGTCTCCTCCTTGGACATAATTTTTGTAGCATGCTTATTGCCTTTCTGGAGGGACATACTATCAGTCACTCTATCATAAGTCTTTGACAGATTCCAGTTAATTCATTCAACAATATGAATTCTTTCAGACAATGTTTCAGTAACCTCTGTCATTGTCTGAGCTGAGTTTTTTTTTTTTCAAATTGGTGGTATCCTTCTCCCAAATGCTGAATTTCTCTTTTAGTTGATCATTATCAGTTTGTAAAGAGTGTGTAATTTCTAAAAGTGCTTCATTTGACTGGGTTTTGTTTTTCAGCTTGCTTGTATCCTTCTCCAGAGTGCTGAATTTCTCCTTTAGTTTGTCATTATCAGTCAGCAAAGACTGTGTCATTTGTATAAATGCCACATTCTTGGCCCTATTATCAAACCAAGCTTTTGAGGAGAACAAAAAGGAGGACAATGCTAATCTTCAGAATTAAATAGAGAGATGTAGGAGGGAAAGCATATAAATCTTACATAACATCATACATGATATAAGTCAAATGCTATTGAACTCTTGCATTGTTAAATTGTCCATCATCTTACCCTTTTAAATTTATAATTTATATTTTAAAATTATATATCTTACCTGTGGTTGAGTTTGGACTGGAGTAGGTTCAATAACCGTTATCTGCCAGTAGGTGTCATGGCACACTTTTAGCTGTGTGGTTGGTTTGATTCTGATTATATCTAAAATATATGCTCAGATTAAAAACAGTTACATAATGTTAATCACAGGCTTTATGCTCCACAGAAGTACATGCCTGTTTCTTGGCCACACTAGCACAAAGAGGTGAAGAAAGCATGGAAGCCCACATTACTGGATCAAGAAGCCAGCCACACAGTCACAGGTGGGATGATGGATAATAAAGGTGAGGGTCTGAATCATAAATGCACTTTTTTTTTGTAGAAAATGTTTCATATCTGACATTCGCTGCAATGAAATATTCTGGTAATGAATGACACTTGAGGAAAATTGATAAATTTATTGAAAAAAATCATAGATTAATTATGTAGATTACTAGGAATGTCAGCAATAGTATTTGAAGCTCATATCATGTTTAAATGAAATTCAACAATAGGAAATTAAATATTTGTGAAAGTCTCTATCACCCACCTTGATATTGCAAGGTACTAAAAAACATCTCAGTATTGTTTAAAGTAGATTTTATTTAGTGGAATATCCGTTCAGATGAACATAAATAATGTGCTACCTGAAATGCTACTTAGATATTTTAAAAGTGAAAGGTATATTGTAGTCTTTATGATTGTTCAACATACCAAATCCATCTCAGGGATTTTTCTGTTCAGGAACATAATTCCCTCCCTTAGAACTCCTTTTCTCTTTCCATATCACACCTTCATTTTACCACTGCTTAAAAATAAAGTGCATGAGCA
>NW_004949192.1:366240-384444 GCF_000317375.1 Microtus ochrogaster
TGAACAGAGGATACAGTGATAAGCTCCCAATTATATGGTGGTTAAAGCTCACTGATAAGAATGAAATGCATGATCTACTACAGCCCTGGAGCAGTCTACTAGGAGACTCATTAACAGAGGGTTTTCAGACACCATATTGTAAGATATGTGTGTTTACATTCATCCTGCTTGAGAATAAGCTCCCAGTTAGATCACACTCAAATCTGATTGATAGCATAGGATGTGTGAACTGTGACAACTCTAGAGAAGCCCACCCAGCAGACAATTACACAGAGTTTTCAAATGTAAAATTGTTATAAATATGTCACTACAGTAATCCTGCCAGTGAAGAAGTTCTGAGCACAAATCCTGAATAGACATGAGAATCCAGCAGTTCATCAATCCAAACAATAAAACATAGATTTGTGTTTTTCTCAGCTTTTAAAGGAACAGTAATGCATCCTATTTCACTCAGCACTCTAAATCTTGAGGAAAAGTTCATTCATGTTTCCAAGACAGGGTGCATTGCCTTCTTTTGTGACAGAAGACAAGATGGTCTATGTGATCTTCATTCCTTAGACTGCACCAAACAGATTGAGCAAGGTAGCTTTAAGGACAATTAAATTTACAGTGCTGTTTCATATTTCCAGTGTAGAGCAGAATTTGTTTCCTTTTGTCTAATTCCTTACAAGGTTTGCACTCCAGCATGCATTGTCAGCTACTGCTTATATTCTCTCTTCCTTTTAGTTGCTATTACAGGTATGGAATCCTACTTGTTCATGTATACTGTTCAGTTCTGTGCTTTCTCTGTCACTCTTAAGATCTCTTTCTCTCTCTCTATGATAAAATGAAAATGGAAAAAAAAAACATACCAAAAGAGAAAACCTAACAAAGCAATAAATGACATGACCACCCATGCACAAAAACAAACAACAAAACAATTATAAACATGAATTCTATTCTATATTTGCCTTCTACTCTTGGGCATGTAACCGGGTCTAGATGATGTTTCATATTCTCAGTAGCTCTATTTCAAAAATCTAATTTTCCATTTCTCAACAGATGTAAATTTAATAAATATTTCTGATAGGAATAGGACTTTGTGTCCAAACATTTCATCAATATTAGGGTTGCAAGCGGTTTGAACATTTGGAAGTTTTGTTCATGCCTATTAGTGTAGAAGAGTCCTAAAGTATGTTCATATATAATAGTACTTTAAAAACAATCAATATGTGAAGGGAAAAATTACCCAGCTGCTATGCCACCAATTAAACCTCCAGGAATTGATCCCATCTCTATAACAAACTATGGTGGAACTGTTATAGCTTAGAAAGGCTAGACGGTGCTGTGGATATCTAAGAAAATATTTTGGTTCCAAAACATGATATCTGCTCAGAGGATGTGGGGAAATGGTGGACAGTGATATAAAAGCCTTTCACAGAGTTGGATTAGAATGGGAGAATGTGTATTTTATTGGACTTTTACTTAATTTTTCATCATTTATTATGCATAGGGATGCATCCTGTCTTCACATTACAACAAGTACTAGACACTCTTTTTTTACTCATTCATTGATTCTCAAACTGAGATGAAGTTAAGCAAGAATGAGTAGATGAACCTTGAATGATTCATTTTGTCCCCAAGTTCCATCCTCATATGACTCAGATTAGTGCATTTTCTCTATCATCAATCAATTTTATCTTAATGAAAACAATTACTCTTTTGGTAGGACATTTGCTGGATGTGGGCCACTCCATTCACTAAACTGTTAAGGAAGTTCATGAACTTATTATTTTGAAAAGACTTCTTCAATTTCCCTCATGTATATAAATAGTAAGTAACGATTGCTGTATCAGGGGCTGTTAAGTGGGGTCATGGAGGGAAATTCCAGCTCTGCAGCTGTCCCAAGTCATAACCATGCTGCACTGAGCTTTTGGGTGATGCTTGTGTCTGAATTCCATCTGTAACCCCTCAACACTCATTTTTTTACCAAGTAGAAATTTAGTATATTTATTTTTAATTTTATGGATGCCATGTCCCAGAAGATTGGACCTTCCTTTATGTCTCTCTAAGAAAAGACAATTTGTAGAAAAGTATTTCTAAGCCCAATTTAAAATTTTCACATTCTTTTCCTCTTTTTTATTTACCCACCACAGTAGACATTTGAATGAAGATGTCATTTTATATATTAATAGTATGTTATGTGTGATTAATAAAAACTCAGAGACAGATATTGGGGTTAAACCTGAAGACTAGAAAAGCCAAACAGCCAACCACTAGCTATTACCTTGACCTTGGTCCAAAAATGTTGATCCTGCCTCCAGGAGACCTTAGAATGAGACTGAGATTGAGAGATGTCTCTTTCTGTTGTGTAATCCTCTTTAGCTCTGGAATTAAGGGAACGTACCACTAAAGATTTGTGTCTATGGCAAGTTAGTGTAGCTACTGAGATTAAAGGTGTCCCTGGCTGCTCAGTCCAGAAATAATCATACGGAAACTGTACTAATTAAAACACTGCTTGGGCCATTAGCTCTAGCTTCTTATTGGATAGCACTGATATCTTAATTTAACCCATTTTTAGTAATCTGCGTATTGCCATGTGGCTTTGGCTTCCTGAGTAAATTTCAGCGTCTATCACTTGCAGGGCTACAGGGCTTCTCCTCTGATTCTGCCTCCTTTCTCCCAGCATTCAGTTTAGTTTTCCCCACCTATTAACAGGCCAAGGCAGTTTCTTTATTAATCACTGTTATTCACAGCATACAGAGGGGAATCCCACATCAGCATTTCATTTGTATTTTAATAAATAAAGCTAGCTTGAAGATCAGAAAAGTAAAACAGCCAAACTGGCCATCCTTACAGACCAGGCAGCAATGACACACACCTTTAATCCCAGTAGTGATAATGACAAACACCTTTAATCTCAGTAGCTACACTAATTTTTCACATTTTTTAAAAAAATATTTCTTCTGTTTCACCCCAAACATCCTATACATTCCTCTTGTCCTCTTTAACCTTTTTTTGTCTCCTTTTAGATTGGTGTTACATGTATGTATGTATGTATGTAAATATATGTATATATGTGCAAATATATCCTACTACATCTGTATAATTTTGTTTTTTTTATGCTTTTGGGAATGACCATCTTGCATTGGAGTTGTTGTTTGTGATTCCATTGTTAAAACCATATTTCTTATTACTTATAAAACCTTTTAGAATATTTATGATATCTCCTGCATTTGTTGCTTTTTCCAACAATAGACAGATTTCAGTATTTTGAGCATGGCTATGGACACTTACTTTTAGTAAGTTACCATGAAACTCAAGCTGCCCCCAGTACACACACACACACACACACACACACACACATTAAATACCCACACACATATGAACAATGTTAAGTGACTGAAAATAAAATTCCCATGTGGCATCCACTTATTATAAAACTTTTGAGAAAAATTTTACCTAGTATGTCTTTGGCATTTCTCGGTTGAGTTCAATGATAACTAGTAAATGATAATTTTGAGCCCTCACCTTATCTCAAATGATATTATGTTCATATGCGTGTGTGTGCTTGTGTATGTGTGTGTGTGTGTCTGTGTGTGACTGTTGTTACATTGCAGTAAGTTTTGAAACTAGGAATTATTTTTGGAAGTTTCTGATTTTGTTTTATTTTAATAATAATTTCATTGATACATGATGTATTTTAGTTCTGTGCAAATTTTAGATTCATTTTGATCATTGTGAGAAAAGAATGACACACAAGGGGTACTGGATGCCTACTTCATTCAAACTGTATGTTACTTTTACACATTGGATTTATTATCACCCATCAATTCTAGGAATCTGATACTTTTAATCCTTATTTTGATACTAATAATCATATGAAAATTATTTGCAGTTTAAGTATACATATTTTACATTGGCTCACTAATTGTTCTTAAACATTTTATTTTTCCTTCTATAATGAAGATAACTGATCTCATCATCCTGTTCAAGATGATCTCAGACATAGGCACAGATTACATCCTTCTCTGCCTTCTCCTGAGAAGTTTTTGGTGAAGACACAGACCACACACCTTCATGATGGTATTGTAATCTGAGGGGCTTTCTGCCTTTTATTTATTATTCATTGCTTGTCTGTAAAACTCAATCAACTTTTTATATTTCAGTGAACTGGCCTGTTTCCTGACCATGTTTTTAATTCATACATTTTATGCATGTCTTATTATTTTTGTAGAAAGCACACTCTATTATTTCCACCTAGAAGTAGTTAATATTTCTTACTATAGAAACACCCAGTGCTCATTTTCTTAACTAATTTCCCTGAGTTTATGGTCAGCAAATGCTCAGTGAAGTGGCATACCCTTGTTTTTTTTACTTTCTAAATTTTGGGAAAGTACTGAAACTTTTAGAATTCTAGGTTTTAGTTTTCATTTAAAGTCATGAAATTTCAGAGATGTGGTAGAAGGTGAGTGGAGGTTTACATAGAATAGTCAGTCATGTGAATAATGATAACACAAATGAACATGCACAATGGACAAAGGAAAGCCCAGAAGAACTAAAACTTACACAAAGCCGTATATTCTGCTGAGGAAATGTGGGAAAGGCATATGTCATTCTCAGAGAAGAGCACACAATTATGTTATTTAGTACCAAAAGGCCTGCTTTGAAAACATATGAGCAGGTATTGTTAACAGAGTTCTCAGGTTATATTTGAGAATAAATATGTATTTGTATAAATATATGCATCTGGCCGAATTAGTAAACTATGAGTTCACAGATATGAAAGAAAATATATAGAGGTATATGGGAGGGTTTGAAAGAGTAAGGAGATGGGAGTAATGTTTTAATTAAAGTATATTCTCAAAAATAAAAAGAAACAGAATAACTTACTACATATACTCACATGCAGAAACACAAACACACACACATGAACACATATGCACACATGTTTGTTCACAAACATATGAATGTCCCACCACACAGAGGCAAACAGAAAATAAGAATACAGAGTTATCAAAATTAGCAGAGAGAATAGTGTGACTAGGAAATAGGGAGGATTTTTCACTTGGGATATGGAGAGTGGCTTTTGTATATAATATTTATATATTTATGTTGAGGGAAATATTTTTAAGTAATAAAGGTACCAGAGAAACAGTAATAGTCTTTGTATTCTGTTTGTTACCTACATGGTAACATGGGTTCAAATCTCACATAAAACTGCATATTCATAACACACAGGCACAGACACACAGCACAATTCCTGTTTGCACATGCGCATACACACCAAGAAGAGAGTTGTCAAAGTTAGCATAGTTAGTGATTATAAACATGGGGGGATTTTAGATTATGTTATGGAGGATGGATTTTAACAAACACACAATATTTTTTATCCCTGAGTTGAATAAGTTATTTTTAAGACATGTTGGCACACTCTTCCAATTATAAATTGACTCTCTTTCAAATTCCTGATCTATTTTTCACTAGTTGATATTGCATACATATACCCCTCCCACCCCCCCCACACGTGTGTGTGTGTGTGTGTGTGTGTGTGTGTGTGTGTGTATGTATTACATATAAGCTATTTAGTCCATATAACATTGCTTGTATCTTTCTTTTCATGGCTGATTGTTCAGAGTTGTAATCATCATTTCACATCTAACATGTATCAATCACCCCACCTGTATTCACCTGTCACTTCAGTGAGGTAAGTCATGTAATTTAATGAAGTTGAATTACTTTGAGTTGCTCCTTGAAATCATTAATCATTTTCAATTATTTTTCTTACAAGTCATGCTATGTCTAAGTACACCCTATGTCAGTTATTCTCCATCTTCCTAATGCAGCAACACTTTAAAACAGTTTCTGATGTTGTGGTGACCCCCAGTCATAAATCTGTTTGTGTTGCCACTGCCTAACTGTAAGTCTGATCAGTACAGTGATTATAATGTCAATATCAGTGTCTCCATGTGGTCTTAGGTGACCCTAGTGTAGTCCCCTAAAAGGGTTGAGATCAAAAGATTGAGCACCATGGACCTATGCAAATTTTATTTTCTTTGTGTTTCCTTTCTTATGGAATATTTTAAGATGGTAAGATTTCAGTGTCAGGATAATTGTCAAGTGACACACATTAGAAACAATTTTAACAAACAACAATAAACATATTTCATCACTTACAGATCTGAGAGGAGAAAATTCACATGCCTCAAATGTAATGGAATGACAGATTGATAACACACCAGGAAACACTGAAGTTATAATTAGATCAAAATACATATAATTAGATCAAAATTAGATAGCTGTTAATTAGGTAAATAGGTGCAGAAGAGGAGGTGAGCAGAACGGGGTCACTTCCTTTTTATCATGCATAGACATTTTTGAAAAAAAAACTTCTGTTTTTCTTTCATCATGGGTTCAGAGGAAGTTAGCAGGTTTCCTGGGATCTTATGTTAACTAAACAGGAGTTGCTGTCCTCCTCCACATGACCTGTATAAGCTGTGAGACTCAGTGCACAATCTAAAATGTTGTTCTCACTTTCCACAAAGATGACTTTTTAACTGAACTAAATTTAATTTTAATCAATTTTAAGTGAATTTTAAGAATTCTAGCTCTTTCAGGAGGCTGAACGCTTGAATGTGGTTCGTGGGCAGCAGCATGCTGTCAGTTACTTGCTGACAGCATGGACCAAATGATTACCAAAGTTGAGGTGGCAAGTGCAGTCCCATTCCAGGTGGTCCCAGAGCCAGCCATGAATTGCCTAGAGGCAGGGCCAGTATCCATGGCTGTGGAGACTCACCGTTTTAAAATGCTCTTTGTCAGAAAAGGATTTCAGATACGCAATAAGACATTTAGAGACCTTAAAGATCTCTAAATAAGACAAGGTGTGATTAAAAAACTGTACATAGGCTTGGGAGAGAAAAAGAGTACAAAGAGTTGTAAAAAGAAGTAAATCATTTAAAAATAATTAAACAAAGTATTTAAAGAGACAGTTGAGACAGTCATAGATTAAGGGAATAAAGGAAAATAAGCCACATAGAGATAGAATATACACAGAGAATCTGGATTATGTATGTTATTGTTTTTTCTTTGAAGATTTTGACTGTGAATGAGTTAAGTACAAAGAGCCATTTCATTGTATGTGCTGCTAAGCTAAAGCAACATATATACCATAAAGGTATCTTGACTTTAGAATTTGGGTCTAAGGTTTGCTTTTCTTTCAGAGAGGATGGAAAGCTGTAGATTCCTTACCGGCTAGTATGGTTTGATCAAACAAGTGCCCGGAAACAATGGCCTATGTATTCCAACAATCACAACAGCTTCAGGACTAAAGGTTGAGATAGATCATACACACAGGATACCCCCATGAAAGACCTGATTTACAGTGCTTCTAATCAGGAGGAAGTAATCTAGAGAACAATGCCCAAACTCCCAAATATTGTTTATAATTGTTAGTTTTCCTTTAAATGGGAGTATGATCCAGACACGAATACTTTGTATTAGTATGGATTTTGGTCAATTGATACAAATATAAGGCCAATTTTGTTATATGTATATCTCTACTCTTATTGAAGGTATTGTGTTTGTGCTACTCATTTAAAGATCTAAAAATGTAATGCGTGTTTAGAAAAAAAAGTTATTTATAATATTCCTCTTTCAGTCATGTTAGTTAGCTTTGCAAGATATACAAAGATATATTACAGATAGATAAGTATTTTTCAACTCTTTCAAAGATGTCTTAAAATCTATGACTTTTCATGACAATGAGACACATCTGCTCCTCGCAGCACCAATTTACTTCAAGAGAATTATGGGCATTGAAGAGGCTCCTTATAGAGTTTGTTAGTGATTTGGGCAAGAAAGTGGTCTTATCTAGACTGTTTGATGTTATGCCGTATGCAGTGCAATACAGGACCCACAGAAAAATGACTGCTGAAATTGCCTAAAGAAGGTGAGACAGTCTTTGAGGGTTCTTGCTTCATGAAAGAATATGCCAGACACAGGAGAAAGCAACTGACAAACTGCCAATATAGGTGGGACTGGCTTTGAAATTTACTACTTCATGGAAAGGCTGTAAGATGCTATGTTGCTATAGGCTGAAGTTGGGTGCCCCAATGTTACATAAGAACTTTGAGTGACTGCCCAGGCATCAAGATGTCTCTGTCAATTCTAGAGATTTGGAAGTGCTTACAATGCACGTCCTGTTTACTTAGGTAATATTTTGTCATTCTGAAGAATTTGATGGAGTTGAAGAAGGGATTGTTATTGTTTTCCTTAGTTATGGTAAAGGAAAAAGTATATATAAATATAAATATTGTAAGCATAATTTTTGTTTGATACCTGTTTTCATATATGTAATTTTACTATGTAAAAGTTAAAACCTTCCTTTTTATTTATATAGAAAGGGGAGTTAATGTGGGATTCCCCTCTGTATGCTGTGAATATGTTTTATTACCATTTGTTAAGAAATAAGCTGTTTGGAGCCAATATCAGGACACAATATAGCCAGGCAGAGATTCTGATATATAGATATAGATATAGATATAGATACAGATATAGATAGATATAGAGACAAAGATAGATAGATAGATAGATACATAGATAGATAGATAGATAGATAGATAGATAGATAGATAGATAGATAGATAGATAGAGAGTAGGTGGAGTCAGAGAGATGTCATGTAGCCCCCAAAGCAGACAAATGGCCAGGAACCTTACTGGTAAATACAAGCCTTGTGGTAAATTACAAAATAATAGAAATGGGTGGGTTAATTTAAGATGTAAAAGCTACATCTAAGAATATGCTAAAATCAATTAATGGAGTTTTGTGTAATTATTTCTGTTCTGGCTGCCAGGAACTATCAAGCAATCTCTGTTTACACTTATCCTTTATGTGAATAATTGTGCTTCCATATAATATGTTATTCCTCTCTTCTGTGAAAAGAAATGCTGGGAAGAACCTGGGCTTACAAATGCAGTCAGATATACTGAATGGAGAGGCAACAGCTTCTACTACAATGGAAATGCATGGGCTCTCAGATAAATCAGGTCATTCTATAAAGGGTTTATTCCACTTGTTGTAGTGTATTTTTTTTTTTTACATAGGGATTATCTGTTTGGGAGAGGGCAGTCTTAGTTTCATTTTTATGAAGTCATATATGGGCTATCTTAAAACTATCCCAGTAAGTTCTTTCAGAGACCCCATTATTATGACAACCTGCAGTCTGACTTTTGGGCTTAGATAGGTATATGCTGTGGATCATGTGGAAGTTCTAAAGAACTTCAAACCATCAAACCATGGGGTCAGTACAATGCATGCACTGTGGGGAGGCAGAAGACATGGTGGTGGAAAACTTTTCATGAATAGGGGTCTCTATTAGAGAACATGTGCTTTGTATCCTTTAATCATGGTATTATACTTACACATAAATTATATAATTATATACTAAATGAAAGGCTAAGAATTCATTATGGCTGGACTACGAAGTCTCATACCTTTATTTCCAGCTTTTGGGAGACAGAGGTAGGCAGATCTATGATTTGTAGGCCAGCCTGGTGTACAGAATGAGTTCCAGAACAGCCAAGGCTACACAACAAGATCCTGTCTGGCAATTTTCCCGCACAAAGAAAATATAAACAATAAAATGTAGAATATTCATTATTTCATATTTTAAAAACATAGCAAATGCTTATTGTGGTAGTTTTGTCTGTTCAGTGGAGATGCTGACTGTCAAGGAAAGGAAGACCTTGCTCTGCAGCTGCCACAAGTAATTGCTGTTGCAAGGTTGAACTTTATCGTGATGCATGTGCCTGGATTTCATAGGTAGATAGCTGCATTATGCTGTCCTGAGTCACATTCAAGAGGGCTCATACAGAAATGCAGGCTTTCTTATAGGAAGCCAGGATCTATTCCCAAGGAGCCAGGTACATGCTCACGCTGCAGGCACCTCTGATTGTTTTCCTCTGTTATCAATTAGAGCCAGCTTCCATGTTAAATTACATTTTTTTCCGGCCTTCCAAGTTCAAGTTCCCCGGTTCCGGGGGAAAAAAAAGAAAGGGGAAAAAAAAAAGAAAAAACAACCTAAATGGAAAACCCCAAAAGTAAAACAAGCCTCTGAATTCCAATGGGAACCTTGAGATCTGTCTCTTGATTGGCCCCAATACATTCTCTAGATGATATCACACAGTTAGCCAATCTGAGGCAAACAGAGATAATATCAGTCTGTTCACAAAGGGGTTTTTTCAGTCAGGCTCCTGGCTGGAGTCCAGCTCTCAGCTGGATCCTGGTTCTAGCCAGGACCTGACTATAACATACTAGTCAGTGAAGGAGGATTCCTCCTGAAACTTACCAGGAGACAGAGTTAATTGACATCCAGCATAGCCAGGTACTTGGTAAGATTTCCTATATGCTGACTGTGTCACCTGCTCCTTTTTCCTGTGCAGGAACTGTGTTCCTGCTTCCTAAGCTGCTTTGTCCCCTGTAAGATACGTCATCATCATTCAGCTTACGTCATCATCATTCAGCTTTATATTTTGGCATTATCTGCAATGCATGGGATTTATCTCAGACATCAGTATCTAAATAAGACAGGAGATCTGCTGCTCCTTACCCTCCCTTCATGGGCCTACTGTGTGAATAATTTTCTTTAAGTGAATGTCTTACATGGCCACCTAAAACTCTGAGAGCTCACAGCTGAAACATTTGCTGATACTATGTTTTATTTGCATGTTGTCTTTTCATTAAATATAGTTTTTTTCTTATAATATATAATGACTATGGTTTTCTATTTCCTGTCCTCCTACTCCTTTAAGATATATTCAACATTTCCACCTGCCCAAATCTATACACTTTCCTTCTGTCTATCTGTCTGTCTCATGCTCTCTGTTTCTCTCTTGCATGTGTGCTCTTCATTTATTACTTTCTCTCAATTGAATATACCCAGACATCTAATAATAATAGTGATAATAATAATAGTACAATATCAATAATAATAAAAAATAAAAACATCAGAATAGGACAAAGGAAACAAGTATAAGAAAAATAGGCATAGGAAAGGAGTAAAAGATACATAGATGCAAAGACAGATATCTTCATGCAAACATAAATGTCACAAAAACACAAATGATGTGGGATTCCCCTCTGTATGTTGTGAATACCATTGGTTAATAAAGAAACTGGCTTGGCCTGATAGGATGGAACAGAGTGTGGCTGGAAAAACTAAACTGAAATCTGAGAGAAAAGAAGCTGAGTTAGAGAGAAGCCATGGAGCGACTGCCAGAGACAGACACACTGAAACTTTGTTGTTAAACCATGACTTCATGGTGTTTCCCAGATTAATGGAGATGTATTAAATTAAGATGTAAGAGTTAGCCAATAAGAAATAAGCAGTGGTTTAAATAATACATTTTCTGTGTGATTATTTTGGGCCCGGGCAGCTGGGAAACAAACAAGGGGCTTCTTACAATAACCATATGCATTTACATATAGGCAAAGGACATATGAGGACAAAAAACTGCTAACAAGAATTATGAGACAACAAATCTCCAAAAATGCAGTTTAGGGCCCCGTATGTTTTACTACCTACTGCTGGTTATTGAATCCTCTCTTAAGAGTGGTTTGTATGTGCAGCAAGTCTCCACTGCATGAAGCACATCATTCATTTTGTTTCAGGTATTAATTGGACCTATATTCTGGATTTGGGATGGGGTCTTGTGAAAGGTTTCTCTGTTTTAGTACCAAATGATAGTCTCAGAACAGAGAACTATAAATGTAACAGCCTCATTTTTTTCCATTTTGTTTTCTTCAAGAACCACACATACTATATGTTCTAATTTAATTCTCATTTCAGGTACATATTGTTTCTACTGTGTATCGAATACATTCATTTACTCTTCCATCTCTGGACATTCCAGTATATGAGGTAAAGCAAGGTAAGGCGACTGTCCATATTCACGTGGGAAGAGCTTTACTATCAAGTATATAGTCAAGGATACTTACATCCTTCTTTCATAAAAAAGTTAAGTTATACTCAAATGGATGCTGATGTATAGTAAGTTTGTAAGAATTCAGCATATATTTACTACATCATTCTACTAATTGTTACTGTAATTTGCAAATGTAATATTTCAATTATTGGAGTTAAATAAATTATTTTAAGCTTAATTTTCAATTTATATATAAACAAACATTAATATTTTGTCTTAAGATTGTATATTGATGAGTTCCTATAATTTTTCCTATGAAATGTAGTGTCCCAAAAAATATCTGCTTACACTAATGGTAATGGTATTTTTGGGAGAGATTGGACAGTAGCCATAGAGAAGTCTGAATGTAATCATCCTTAGGTACTCAAAGATATGCATCCTAATATCACATCAGCTCCTACAGTACATCATTGGGATTACAGTTTTGAAGTACAACGAATAAAAAATTGCCATGGGACCGTTTATTATTTTGTAATTTTTATCTGATTTATTTTTGAAATTTTCATATATTTACCCAATAGTGCCTTATCATATAAATTATTACTCAGACAAATCTCTTTTCAAACTTTACATCCTTGAAGCATGGTTAAAAAGGGCTCAGAAAGAGAAACTGGGGTTCAATCTAAGGATATGAGAAGCAAAACAGCCAGCCATCAGCTTTTACTTCAACTTCCATTCGAAATGGTGATCCTGCCTCCATGAATCTCAGAATGAAAGTATATCAGAAAGCTTTCTCCTCCCATTTTATAATCCTCTCCTGGGCTGGTATTAAAGACGTGCACCACTGTGATTTAAGGCATGCACTTCCCCCTTTCTATGACAACTATTGTGGCTACTTGATTAACGGTGTGTGCAACCATTGCATGGTCTGTAAGGCTGACCCATGGGGCTGTTTTACTCTCTAATCTTCAGGCAACCTTATTTATTAAAATAAAATTGAAATTCAACTACATATTCTCCTTCTATAACAATTGATTTGCTTATCCCCCAGATCCAGTTATATGCACAAAAGAAAGGAGCATTCCATTTTTCTTGATCACAAAACGAGCAACGTTGAAAGGGCAGAAAACAGAGTGTCTCAGAGGTGTGTCTATCCAAGAGGCCACAACAAAACTTAGGACATGACAACTGTCCATAACACAAGACAGATTTTTACTAATAATATTAATACATGCTATGCGTAGAGCAGAAATTTGTAACATATGAGAGTGAAGCTATTAGTACTGTGATAAATTTCCACAATGGTATAATTAAGAAAATAATTATGGTAGTTTTCTCTTTATTGTAGGAAGAAAAGTGCTAAGAAAAGCTTGTACTTCCTGCTTACACAGTTAATATTCTTTCCTTCTCGGTTCTCTGAGGCAAATGAGGATGAGATAGGTTTAGTTATTGTTTTCCTTCTCACAAGATTCAGAGAACATGTTTACTAAAAAGATATAAAGTATATATGGTTCAGAGTCATTAGAGATAGTTTGGTAATGCAAGATAGAATAGAAAGTGAGTTAGGTACTACCTTTTCTTCTCGCCTAATTAGGATAGATAATGGAGTATTTTCTCCAATTTCTTTAAGCTTAATGAAGTTACCAAAGTTGTATTGATTAGATATGCATATTTTTTATTGATTTTTACTAAGCTCTACATTTTTCTCTGCTCCTCTCCCTGCCTCTGTTCTTCCCCCTTCAACCCTTGCCTAAGATGGCTTTCTTACCCACAAAGATTGTTCCACAAAATGACACTTGTGCTTATAGAGCATATCACCCAATTCAGGATATGCTTAATTTTTATTCTGTCCTCTACAGTGATTCTGGACTTAATGTAACTAGGTTAGAGAAAAGAAATGAAGGAAGAACAGATATTCAGACACATGTATTGAAAATCTGGGAGTCCATAGGCTATACTTACTTTGGTGAAGGTAATTCACTGTCACTGGCATGTCAGTGAACTTATTGTAAACATCTGGATCCAGGAGTTATGTTTCCTGTATATGGCTGGGAGAGTCAGGTTTATGGTATATGGAAGAAAAAGGAGACAAATGAAGCTAGTACTGCTAGTAGGTTTTTCGAAATATCATCACAGACTGTACTTATCCATTTAGGAGGAAGGTTACTAGGAGGATAGATTTACTAATCCACTGAGTCTCACCTGTGTATGGTTTTGACAACCCCATGAGTTTGAGGCATTGGAACCTAGCTAC
The DNA here is from genome assembly GCF_000317375.1 of Microtus ochrogaster. Classification (NCBI taxonomy): domain Eukaryota; kingdom Metazoa; phylum Chordata; class Mammalia; order Rodentia; family Cricetidae; genus Microtus; species Microtus ochrogaster. The sequence continues at coordinate 380,396 of NW_004949192.1, forward strand.
GGCTATATCCGTGTCAAAAAATCCTCAACACATTCTCTCAGAACTTCATTATATACCCACAAGTGTTTAAAATATACTTTTCAGTGTATAAGGTTTGGAACTTATTGATGTTTGGATTGTATTTTTAGATAGTACATCTTCAAGGTTTTTTTTTTTTTATACAAGCATTTACATGAAATTGGAGGCTATAATTAACTGTTTGCTGTCTCTCTGTATTGGTCTTCATTTTACTTTTTAATAAAGAATTTCTTATAGTAATGCATTTAATTGGTGTAGGCAGACTAGTATTTTGTGTATTTATGATTCAATTCTCTTTTTTAGTTCCTGAATCCTGTCCCAAGCATTTGAAGCTGCTGTGCTACATAGGGACAAGTTGTGTTCATCGTAAAGAGCCTGACCCTGAGGATCAGAGTAAGTCCCTCACCCAGAATTTGATCTTGGGAAATCTCAAGTCCTTATGATTTTTCTTGTTGCTCTAAAATATTCACTTCTTCTCTCTACTAACACTTCCAAAGTAACTGAGGTCCATTTTCTAGGACCACTAAGAATAACTGAGTCCTGTCTTATGGCATTGCATTGTTGCATGAAGTCCACGTTTTGACCATTTCCCTAATGAAGGACGAAAGTATTCCATATGATACAAGTGTTTGTTTAATTTCCTTTATATCAGCCATACGTATGGACTTGATTACCTTAGGATAGGTGCCAGATGTTCTTTCTGATGATATCATCAGAAAAGCAGGTAAACTCTGCGTAAGGTATTCTGGAGTTCGGTACATACTGATGAGTCTAAATTTTTTCTTTGTACCTTGTCTTTGCTCATCAAATTTGATAAATTTCTCAATATTTTTAAAATTTTTTACCTCTGTTTTTTGTAGAGTCTGGATCTCCTGTCCAATGTTCTGTTCTAATGCCCTCAGTGAGGATTCCCAGGTTAGATGTCTGTTCAGTGAAAATAATGTCTCATCCTTCGATATAATTTTTGTAGCATGCATATTGCCTTCCTGGAGAGACACACTATCAGTCAATCTACCATAACTCTTTCACAGAGTCTGGTAAATACATTCAACAATATGAATTCTCTCAGACATTGTCTCAGCACCCACTGCCATTGTCTGGGTTTAGTTTTTTTGTCAAATTGGTGGCATCATTTTCCTGAGTGCTGAATTTCTCTTTTAGTTGATCATTATCAGTCTGTAAAGAGTGTATCAGTTCTAAATGTGCCTCATTTGACTGGGTTTTGTTTGTCAACTTGGTTGTATCCTTCTCCAGAGTGCTGAATTTCTCTTGTAGTTAGTCATTATCAGTCTCTAAATACTGTATTATTTTTAAAAATGCCTCATTCTTGGCCCTATTATAAAACCATGCTTTTAAAGAGAAAAAAGCAAGGACAAAGCTAATCTTCAGATTTAAGTAGAGAGATATAGAAGGGAAGTTGTTTGAGTCTTGCATAACATATGTGATATAAGTAAGAAGGCTATTGAGCCTCTGCATTGTTAATTGTTTATTATCTTGCCCTTTTAAATCATAAATTCATAATTTATGTTTTAAAATATAAATCTTACCAGTGGTTGAGTTCTAACTGGATTTAGTACAATAACCATTACCTGCCAGTAGGTGTCATGACACACTTGTAGCTATGTGGTTGGTTTGAATCTGATTATATTTTTAAAAGCTAAAATATACGCTCAGAATAAAAACAGTTATGTAGTGTAAATCACAGACTGTATGCTTCACAGAATTCCATGACTGGTACATGGCCACACTAGCAAAAAGAGGGGAAGAAAGCAGGGAATACCACATCCCTTACTGGACCAAGAAGCCAGCCACAGAGTCACGAGTTGCCAAGGCTCTCTGAGATGTTTAATGAGAAAATATGAAGGACAGCCAGGCAGGAATTCTATACTCAAATGAATGGTGTGGATCTAATGGCAGCTGGCTAGAGCCACTGGAGACCTGAGCCCCATGAGTCAGGGTGTCAACTGTAGAAATTAGCTCAATTTGGGAAATAACCAGACCCACCAAAAGATAAAGCAATTATATTTTTGTTTATTCTAAGGGGAAAAAAACCTCGTGAAGCAGGTGCTGTATGGGAAGCACAGAGAGTGCATGTAGGCCATGTTCCCTTTTTCTCTGGGTCCCAGTAAGTCACACACTAACTTCTGCCCAGCTCTTCAAGATAATTTGTTAGCAAAGCTTTCACAGTGGTCAGATATTGTCTCTGTGCACTATGAGTCTCAGAGTAGGCAGTTAATGATAGGATATCTGGAGGTAGGGAAATCTTGTCCCAGTTTTACTGTCCTTAATCACTGGGATGGAGGCAGACTACAAAGTAATCTTGAAGCTTTATTGAAGTACTGAAAAAAGTGATTCAAGATATGCTCTTGAGCTCAAATTTGGCAAGGCCAGAAATTTGAGTGTAGACAGCTTAAGCTGTTAGTAGGGAAACTGTGGGCTCTGTGTCAGAAATTTCAATTAATTATATATCTCCTGAGTGGTTTTACTTTTTTTTGTCTAAAATTACAAGGATACTGGGATATTCCCCTTCTTCTTCTTGAGAGATATCGAGTAGAGGCATGCTTATATATCAAAGCTTTATCACCAGAGTTCCAGAGAATAATTGTGCACATGTATCTTTACCTTCCTTTTGGTTTAAAAGGAGTGAGATGTTTAATTTAGAAAAGTGAAATTATACAGCAGGACCAGTGTGTCTTTACCTATACTCTGTAAGATGACAGCTATAAATTTTCAGGTAAGCCTTTTGTATATGTGCCCCATCTCTATTCCTGATACCTTATCAGCAAAGACTCTCAATTATCCTGTCCTTATGCATTACTAGCAGTTTTATGGCTACTGAAGCAAATAAATCAGTTTTTTTAATAGTAGAATTCTGATAGTTCATTGCCCAGCTGCTCAAACTCAAAATAATCACAAATAAAGTATATTACTTGCAATACTGTTTTTCTAATAGCTTTAGCATATTTGAAGCCAGCTTATACATCTTAAATTAGCCCAGTTCTTATTTTGTTTTCTACCATGAGGCTTATGGTTTACTAAAATTCCGGTGGGTGTCTGTCTCCTGTGGCAGTTACTTGGTGTCACCTTGCCTCTGCCTACTCTCTATCTAAATGGCTTTTTAGATTTTCTGCATGGTTTTGCTCTGTTAAGCCATTTGCAGAAATCAGCTTATTTATTAACCAATGGTAATAAAACATATTAAGAACATACGAAGGGGAATACCATATCATATTTGACCTCTTGCATCTAGAGAGGTATAGACAGATGATGTACAAGGGGAATCAGTCTTTAATAGACTGGCCTGTGTTAACCCATAGAGATACTTGTCCAACCATAGTGAAGTCTCCAGGGAAGTCTGAAGATAGAGGACAGTAGAAACAGAGCAAGTACTTCTGAGAAAACTAAGGATAAGGAAGTCTATGTACGAAGCCCAAGTAATTAGGCCTAAAAATATTGTGTTCATATCAAGAGCTTTGAGCCTGTCATGGACATTTAGTATCTTTGCTGATCCCTTTATTCCATTGTATCACTTTTTTTTCTGTGTCCTGCAGAATGCCTAGCAGACTCTTTAATGAAGCAGGAACCCCGAAGGACCTTCTCAAGTTTAGGCAAGTTCAGCAATCATTTCTCTGTGGGTCCTACATTCCAGTTAAGCAGTTCAGGTAAGTGCAATTTCTTGCCTAAATGGCCAAGGAGACTCTTTGATGCCCATCTTCATCTTGAAGTAGCTTGATGCTACCAGGAGCAGATATATCTCACTGCCATAAAAAGCCCTAAGTTATTAAAACATTTTAAATGGAATATTCTGAAGGTCTCTGAAAGATTTAAAGAATACCTATGTAATTGAAATATATCTCTATACAGCTGGAAAATCTAACTAACATGAGTACAAGCTTGACTATTATAAATGTTGATCTATTAACTTATATTTCTTAATAACACATTATATTTTAAATGAGCCACACAAAATAAGTACCTTAATCATATCAGAAATACATATACATATAACAAAATTGACCTTAAATTCGTGT
>NW_004949192.1:386139-388315 GCF_000317375.1 Microtus ochrogaster
TATCCCTGATTATCCTTCCTAGGATTTCTAATTCTCATGTCCCTATGTGGAATGTATGTACTTGTCAAGTCTGGACCCTGAGAGATGTTGCCACAATGTGTGGCTATTACAGATGTCATTCAACGTGGGGTACAACAGATGGAGAAGGTGTTGGACACCACAGATGAATGAGAAACCACAGGTTTATGTAAAAAGGGAACAGTCAGATAAAAAGTAAATTTAGAGTATGGTGAATAACTCAGCAGTAAAATTGTAAATATTTGTAGAAATTGGGCAATGAAATAGTATTCAGCTATTTGTATATTTGCTAGGATGTATTTTGATATCCAGAGGAGCTGGGGTGGAACAGACATAAATGCAGAGATTCCTAGAATTTGTAGCTCTTGTAAATCTGCCTCCCTGACACTTGTGGCAGAGCCATGCCATTTTCAGGCTATTCCTTGGCTTGGAGGAGCGAAAGTGGTGAGACCATGCTTTGGCTGACTTTTCAAGCAGCTGTTGCCACCACTGGCCCACCAGATAATTGTGAGCCAAGGTCACTGTTTTCCAACGGGACAGGCAAGTGACAGAGAACACAGATAGATGCTCTAACCTGGCAGTCAGCTGCAGAATGCAACCTCAGGGAGCCAAGAGCCCGATAACAGTAATCTAATATATAAAGGTGCTTTAATCTTTTAGAAAGAAAGATAACATCTCTGATCATATTTAGATTGTTCAGATATTGGCCCCTCATGTACATATACAGGATATAGCTGTAGCTGCTGCTTTTTTGAAAAGTTAAAGAAGTTCTCTCTCAACAGAGAAATCAAATTAAGGTAGGTGAGGAGAGGTTGGATTTGGTTCATCTGATACCTATTGGCTATAAGACATTGGTCCATGATGACCAGAACTCACTTCTTGTATAAAAGGAAAAGCTTTCCCGGTCATCTGTGTACTGGTGCAGATATTTTTGCTATAACGGCCAGCCAATGGCCTTCAAGGTGGCCTAAAATGAAGACTATTAGACAGTTGTGTAGGACAGGTCAACCTCAAAATCCTAGAAAAACTAGCAATGAACTTTACTGGAGAGATGGAGAGGATTATGAAGGAACTTTTTGGCAACACAATGTTTGTCATTTACCTGTATATTTCAGGGACCTAGAAATTATGACACATATGTGGGTATATTTATGTTACCCCAACACAGTTATTGCTAATCAAATATTCCAGGAAGGGTTGTTTCAAATCATGGGCTGGGCGAGAATGAGAGACAGTTGATCCCATCATACTTATCATAAGTCCTCCCTGACAGGATTTTGGTATTTTCAGGAGAAGTCACTAAAAGGCTGCACTTCATGCAGACCCAATTTTTGGAAAAGTGATGATCGGGTAAATCAGTGGTCTATAAAGGGACGAAAAATAATAAGCTTCCCAGCAGATGGTTCAGGAACAACTGTACCACATTACACATTAAACGCTCCATTTCCCCATGGAATTCTCCTGGTTTTGTGATTAAAATGAAATTAGGAAATTTGAAATTAATACAAGATTTAAGAGAAGTTAATGAGACTATGCAGCCAATTTGTATGTTACAGCCTTGGTTGCCTTCTCCTACAGCCAAACCAAAAGATAGTTTTAAGATTATTTAAGATTTAAAAGAGAATTGTTGCCATCTTTTTTGCACCACAAGATTGTCAGATATTTGCAATTAGTATTCCATTAGTTAATTTCTGAGAAGATATTATTGGAGCATCTAGTTTCAGGGTATGGAAAATAGTGCTACATTATGCCAGAAATTATGTTATATATGAATCAGTGTCTCAGGCTACATGAAGTGTCAGAAATCAATTTCCACAAGTTTATATTGTCTATGATTGTAGTAATATGAGCGGCGGAGCTGCGTCCCCAGCACCCCAGCCGCCTGTATGGCTAGCTTATGCCCCGAAATAACAACACACAAACTGTATTCATTTAAACACTGCTTGGCCCATCTCTTCAAGGCTAATTCTCACATATTAATTTAGCCCATTTCTAATTATCTATGTATAGCACCCCAAGGTGTGCTTACCGGGAAGATTCTAGCGTACGTCCATCCTGGGTCGGAGCTTCATCACATGTGTCTCGGAGAGCAGAGCTATACCCGCATCCGCCCAGGAGTTGGGAGCATGGCGTCTCCGTCTGAGGCGTCTTACCTCAC
>NW_004949192.1:390266-412039 GCF_000317375.1 Microtus ochrogaster
AATAAACCAGGATCCATATCAATGTAGATAATTCATATCTATATCATATCCCCTTTGAAATGTAAACATTTAAAAACAATATTTGGGAATATAGGTGTAGTTTTTCCAAACTGTCTCCTGCTGTTTATTGGGAAAAGTATTTTCACTGTGGGGGTGTTTACAACAACCTTTCAGGGGGTCTTGTTCCATCAAACCATATGTGTCTGGAAGCAATTCATAGCTTCTCATCTTCTGTGAAAACAAAAGAAGAACCTCTTTTCCAAAGCAACATATCCTTAAACTCAAATTTTGGAATCAAGATACCTTTATGTTAGCTTAACATAGCAGTCCATATAATAAATCTCTCTCTCTCTCCTTAACTCCTTCATAGTCAAAATAAAAGTCAAAGAAAAACACAATAGTATACATAATCCGGACTCTCTGTGAATTTTCCATCTTTCCATGGCTTATTCTTTGTTTACTCCTTTTAATCTGTGACTTTCTGCACTTTGTCTCTTTAAAGACTTTCCTTTTTTTTAAAAAAACAAACATTTACTTCTTTTTAATACTGTCTATATTCTTTTTCTTCTCTCTCCCAAGCCTATATACATTTATCCAACATTATGACCCATTTATATGTATTTTTTATCTGAGTTTGCTTTTATAGCATATTTGTAATTATTTTCTGACCAGAAGCGCTTCTTGAAATGCTAAGTGCTTATGTCTCTAAGCTGTGACATTACATATGGTATTACCTGGTGCCATGCCAATTCCAAAATGGTGAAGCTGCTCACTGCTTCCAAGAGCCATACAGACCACCCCACTTTCAGGCACAAAGGCAGTCCACATTGCCATCAACCAAGTCACAGCATGCTTGACACAAACTCCATCCAAATGCTCTGTTTCCTGAAAGAACCTGAGGTCATGCTGGCAACACAGCCCAGAAAGCCAGTATTTCAAAATGTCATGGCATTTTGTTTGTTTGTTTTGCTACCTTTGAATCAGGAAAATCTCTCTTAAAGGAGCTGTGGCACACTGCCTGCAAACACCAAGAAGCTGTGTTAAGCTCTGTATTTTTGTATCTAGAGTCTCCTTCTAAGGCCTCTCAGGTTTGATGTGGATTTAGATAGCCACGTTGGTGCCAGTTTGTTGTATGGAGACACTTGTTTGTTCCCAGCTGCTCAGCCCCGATATAATCACACAGAAAGTTTATTAATTAAATCACTGCTTGGCCCGTTAGCTTTAGGTTCTGATTGGCTAACACTTACATATTAATTTAACATTTTTCTATTAATCTGTGCCTCACCAAAGGTTGTGACCTACCAGCAAAGTTTCACCATGTCTATCTCCAGTGGCAGCTCCATGGCATCTCTCCTTTCTCCTCCTTTCTTCTCCCAGCATTCAGTCCAGTTTTCCCTGCCTTCCTAGTTCTGCCTTATCAACAGGCCAAGGCAGTTTCTTTATTCATTAATTGATAAAAGCGACACATAGACAGAAGGATCACTGACACCATAATTACTTGGTGTTTTAAGTTTGGGTATCAAGATGATAGTCACTTTTTCCTTATCATGGCAAAATAGTTTTTTTTTCCTCCTTTTTGGAATGGGTCATTTAAAGATCATAAGAAATAAAGCTGTGTACAATCAGTATTCACTTCCCTGCCCCCTTGTTACTATCTGTATTCCAATGATATCCCTGATTATCCTTCCTAGGATTTCTAATTCTCATGTCCCTATGTGGAATGTATGTACTTGTCAAGTCTGGACCCTGAGAGATGTTGCCACATGTTCATCACATGTGTCTCGGAGAGCAGAGCTATACCCGCATCCGCCCAGGAGCTGGGAGCATGGCGTCTCCGTCTGAGACAGCAGAGCTGTCGAGTCTGAGCTCACTTCCTCTTCCTCCCAGCATTCTGTTCTGTTTACTCCTCCCACCTATGTTTTAGGGCAAGCAGCTTCTTTATTTAATTAACGAATGACCTTCCTCCATCATATGATATTGATGATGTCTTGCTTTCCCATAAAATGAAATAGTTTTGCTCGAGACATATGAACAACTTCAGCATAGTCTTACCAAGCAGGGTTATTTATTGCTCCAGTAAAAGTACAAAGACACCCACCATCCCAGTATTTAGGTAATATGTTATAGCCTAAAAAAATTAAGCCTGGAGAATTATCAATGAGGAAGGATAGCTTACAGACTCTGCGTCATTTTCAGAGATTGTTTGGAAATATACAGTGGCTGAGACCTTATCTTAATTCTCTATAAGAGACCTTACACCACTAAATAAATTTCTTAAAGAGAGCAGTGACCCAGATTTCACCAGACACATCACAGATGCTGCTAAACAGGTACCTGAGCAGGTGGAAAATGAAGCAGAGAAAGAGCAGACTGAACTCCATTCTTGCAACGTGAGTTCTGTGTCCAAAGACATAATATGGATTGGTGTGGGAGTTCCTTCTGTCTGTGTGTTGCTTTTCTTGGTTAATGAATAAAGAAACTGTTTTGACCTATTGATAGGGCAGAACTTAGGTAGGCAGGGAAGACAGAACTGAATGCTGGGAGAAGGAAAGAATCAGGAAGTTTCCATGGATCCACCGCCAGAAGTAGATGTGCTGAAACTTTCTGGTAGACCAAAACCTCTGGGTGATACACAGATTAATTGAAATGGGTTAAATTAAGATGTAAGAATTAACCAATAAGAAGTTAGGGATAATGGCCCAACCAGTGTTTTAAATAATACAGCTTCTGTGTGATTATTTCTGGTATAAGCTAGTTGGGTGGCCAGGAAGAACAAGCAGCCTACTCCTTCAACAATTAATAAAGGGCCAAACCCATAGTCAGCAATCTTGGGTAGGCTCCTAAGTAAACAGGACTCATTATGTTCGGGAAGTTTGTAATATAGGTCCACCAAGAAGCTGTACATCACCAACTATCACATGATCCTTCTTCTATCTCAGACTGCAACAGAACATTATAGGGTCAGAAATGTAGGCTCAGTAGTTGCACTTTGACCCTTCTGAGGTGGCAGGAAGTGCTAGGCTTCTTTTCATTCTTGTTCACATACACATAAACATTTTTCCTAGAACTTTTGAAAAATATTTTGCCTAGTATAATTTTTGGCATTATTAAAATGAGTTAAATTATAACTAGTAAGTGACATATTAGAGCCTTGAGCATATATCAAATAATTTTATATTTATATATGGGTCTGTATGGTTCTGTAGAAATTTTCATTTATCATTAAGACAAAGGAAACACACATATGGGTACCTGAATGCCCACTGTTCCCAATCTTTATATTACTTGTGAATATTGCATTTATAATAATATTAATACATATTTTATAGGAATTTTCTATTTTTAAACATTATTTTGATCTTACTAATTATATTGAAATGATTTTCTGCTTAAGTATACATTTTTTAGAACTACTCTCTAGTCGTTCTTAACCATTTTCTCCTTTCCTTCTATGATGTAGACACATGAACTCATCAACCTGCTGAAGATAATCTCAGACTCAGGCACTGAGGAGGTCCTTCCTTGCCTTCTCCTGAGAAGGTTTTGATGAAGTCACACACCACACACCTAGCTAGTTTTATTGTAATTTGTGGTGCTTTTTGCCTTTTATTTTTCATTTTTCATTATTTGTTGCTCCTCTGTAAAACTGAACTGAATTTCTATATTTCAACACCTTAGCATGTTTCCTGACCATATTTTTAATCCATATATGTTATGCATGTGTTATTATTTCTGTAGAGATCACACTATGTTATTTCCACCTAGAAATATTTAATATTTCTTCTATAGAAACACCTACTTTTCATTTTCTCCACTAATTTTTCTGGGGATAATGGTCAGCAAATATTCAGTGAAGTGGCATCTACTTATCTTTTCCTTTTTAACTTTTGGGAAAGTACTGAAACTTTTAGGATTCTAGGTATTAGCTTTCATTTAAACTCATGAAATTTCACAGATGAGGTAGAAGATGACTGGAGGTTTACATAGACTAGACAGTCATATGAATAATGATAACACAAATGAACATAGTAAATTGAAAAAGAAGAGCCCAGAATGACTAAAATCTATACAAAGCACTGAATGCTACTGAGGAAATCTGGAAAAGGGATATGTCATTCTTATGGAAGAGCACAAAATTTTGTTATTTAGTACCAAAGGGCCTGCTTTGAAAACATATATGCAGGTTATTGTTAACAGAGTTATCATGTTAAATTTAGGAATAAATCTGTATTGTATACATATATGCACCCAGCAACAATTACAGAAAAGTGAGGCACAAATTTGACGGAGCATGTATAAAGGTATATAGGAGGGTTTGAAAGAGCAAAGAAAAGGAAGAAATGTTGTAATTAAATTATAGTCTCACAAATAAATGGAATAACCTATTATATACACAGACATGCAGACACACACATGCATTGGTACATATCCACACACATTTGTGCACAAACATATGGATGCCCACAAACACACATTCAGACACAAAAAGAGAAGACAAAGTTCTCAAAATTAGCACACAATAGTTTGACTAGGAATAGGAGAGGATTTTTCACTTAGATTATGGATGATGGCTTTTTACAAATATATAATATTTATGTATTTATAATGAGTAAAATATTTTTAAGAAATGAAGTCACCAGAGAAACTGTAGTAGAGTTTATATTCTGCATGTTACCTACATGCACACATGGTCACATCTGATACCACAGTGCATGTTTATACACACACACATGCAGAGACACACACAGCACTATATATATATAGGTTTGAAAGAGCAAAGAAAAGGGAGAAATGCATACACACAAAGAAGAAAGTTATCAAAGTTAGCATAAATAGTGATTGTAAGAATGGGTGGATTTTAGATTATGTTATGGAGGATGGATTTTTACAAACACACAATGTTTTCATCTTTGAATTATGTAAGTTATTATGCAGAAATGAAGGCACCAGACAAACATTAGCAGAGTTTATTCTCTGGATGTCACCTACATGAACACATATGTGCCTTCTCTACATGAAAACTACTCTGCATACATATACACACAAACACACACACACAGAGCAAGTGTGCGTGAGAGAGATAGGTTAAATGCATATTGAATTTGACAGTTTGCTTTTTCTAAAACACCACTTAAATTATTTTTTTTCCACTATGGCTGTTTCGGTCATTTCATTCTCACTGGGTATTTTGACAAACTTGGGCTCAACAACACCATTCATATCTTTATTGCAAGCACTATTGTTATGGCACTGTAATATTCATAAAGTTCTAATCCGGGATGATGGCTCATGCATATAATCGAGACACTTGGGGTAACTGACACAGGCACAGGGCAGAGAGTCAGCACCAATTAGAACGAACCAGTATAAAATGGATGATTCCTGGTCAATAGCCAGTTTCTAGGTCCAAGCAGCCTGATATGCTCAGCCTCCAGGTGAAAATAGCTTGTTTTGTCTCTTCTCAATGATAGTCAGAGCCCAGGTTAAATGACTTTTTCTCCTGACTTTGTCCTGTCAATTTCCCTGCTTCTGCTGCAACAGATAGGGAGATGAGAGAGAAACAAAATAGCCGCCTTTGATGGAAAGCTCCCGAGTTACAACAGGCTTTGATTTCTGTACCTAGGATTGAGTGCTCCCCCTCTCTCCATTGAATGTTCCAAATCCATTCTGTATTTGATTGTACACACTCAGTCAGTCACAGGCAAACTTCACACAGGGCTTTTGCCAATCAGACTCCTGACTGCAATACACCTCTCAGCTGGTTTTAGGTTCTAGTCAGGTCTTCCCTACAACCTACCTACAAGTGAAGGAGAGCTGCTTCTGAGACCTGAAAGGAGACACAACCAGTGGAAATGCAGTAGGTACTGTGGGGGTGGCATGGTGGGCTTTCCTCCATTTCTTCTCTGAGTGATTTTATAGTATTTTATCTGTTGGAAATTTATTCCCACATCTGTATTTAGTCCTCAGGCTGATTTTCTTTTAGAATACATCATTTTTACCTATTGTTGGATTCTGGCTTTATCTGAAACTGGGTGATTTAACTTGATATCAATATCCAACAGAGATAGGGACCTCTTGCTTTTCACACAGTTTTTATGCACCTACTATGTGTAGAATTGATTATTGTGTATAGTTCTCACCCTGACACCCTGAGACAATGAAACTTAGAGCTAGAACATTTGCTGATATCCCTCTTTGTCAAGTAGGATTTTGTTTTCATTGATAATTGTATTTCACACAGCATATTACTATTTCTGTTTCCCCTCACCCAAATCCTGCTAGGTACCCCATGCTTACCATCCACTTACCCAATCTACACTGTCTGTCATTCTTTATAATATAAGGCATACTACTACTACTACTATGATTAATACTCCTAACAACAACACTATTTATAGTAAATTTTAATAGAGAAACCAGGTTAGAATGAAAGAAGTAAATAAACAATCTGGAGATAAATAGCCAAAGAAAAGCTACAAGAATCACATAGATATGATACAAAAATGATTTTAATCACAGGAATCTTATAAAAATATAAAACTGGAAACCATTAATATGTAGACAAGGGCACTGCAAGGTTAAATAAAAAGCCCTGATAAAGCGCTATGAGACAAATAACCTCTAAAAATGCCATTGAGTACTTTTTGTGGAGCCATTTACTTGAAGGCCCTGCCCTTAAGAGGGATTTGTATATGCAGGGAGACTTAAATGGTGAAATTTAACTTTTGATGTACTTTGATTATCAATTAGTCATAGCTTCTGATTTAGAGATGGGGGTTTGTTCTGACACTCTTTTCCCTGGTACCCAATGAACATCCCTCAGGGAGAAGAGAACTATAACAATGACATCCTACCTCATTACCTTTCTACTGCTGTCATGATTCTCACATATTCTACTTTCCAAGACAGGTTCTGTTGTCAGGTGCCGATTGTTACCACTGTGCAGCAAATCAATCTGTTTACTCCTGCTCTCTGTTCCCTGTATTATTTGAGATTAAACATGTAAGAGGCCGGCCGGTTTACACTCTCAAGGAAGGAACATTTCACCAAAATATTCTTTCTCTTTTATTTGTGATTATGATTTTATTATATTTCCCCTTTCCTTTTTATTTATACCCTTCTAATTATAAATTAACACTCTCTTTCTAATACATGTTCTATTTTTCACTAGTTGATATTGCATGTATATATGCTATTCTGTCTATATAATATTGCTTGTAACTTTTTTTCAGGAGTGATTGTTTAGAGTTGTAATCATTTTGCATCTAACATGAAGCAATCAACAGCTGTTTTCACCTATCTCTTCAAGGAGGTAAGTCATATAATTTAATAAAGTTAAATTAATTTGAGTTGCTTCTTGAAATCATGAATCATTTTCATTTATATTTTTTACAAATCATCCTGTGGCTATGTACATCCTATGCCATTTATTCTTCATTTTCTAAAGCAGCAACACTTTAATACAGTTTCCTATGTTGTGTTGACCCCCAATCATAAAACTGTTTGTGTTGCCACTGCATAATTGTTATTCTGCTACTGCAATTAATTATAATGTCAATGTCTGTGTTTCCTTGTGGTCTTAGGTGACACTAGTGACAGAGTGGTTTGCTTCTGAAGGGGTTAAGACTGAAAGATTGAACACCATGGTGTTATGTAAATTTTATTTTTTTGTGTGTTTCTTTTCTTATGAAATATTTTAAGAGGGTAAGAGTTCAGGTTCAGGATAATTGTAAAGTGACACACATTAGAAATATCTCAGCAAATGAAACAACAATGAAAATATTTCTTCACTTACAGACCTCAGAGTAAGAAACTCACATGCCTCAAAGTTAATGGAATAACAGATTGAATACACAGCAGGGAATGTTGAAGTTATAATTAGATGCAGATACTCATATAGCTGATAATTAAGTAAATAGGTGCAGAAGAGGAAGTGACCAGAGTGTAGTCACTTTCTTTTTATCATGCATACATGCTTTGAAAAACTTCTGCTTCCCTTTCATCATCAGTTCAGAGTGAACGAATGACAGCCTGAGAGACACATGACTTCCAGGCCCATTAGCGTCCCCAGTAGTAGTACGTGAAGGAGAACAAGGGAAGTCTCTGTGTAGTGCTCAGGCTTCTAATAGACTCCTCTTTTCCTTCCTGGATTTCTGCACCTCTGTTTAGATTTCTATAGCAGCTTTACATGACAGAAAGCAAAGAAGAGAACAATCTGAACAGAACAGACTGTTTATTTCAAACAACAATGCAAAGAGAGTCTGTTTGGAAAGGAGTACCTACCTTGGTCTGAGTCTAGAAGAGTTTGTTCAAGGTGTATACAAAAATCCTCACCCAGAATTTGAGAAGTCCTATAATGAAGTTTATTTACCTGATTGAAAGTCACACAGTAGAAATTGGTTGTGCCTTTGACTATATAACAATCTCTCCAACAGCCCCTATCTGAGAGAACTTTTTCTCAATGGCTCATAGATTTGGAATCCCCTGTCAGTTTCTAAGTTTAATAAAAGTGAGAATCACAGGATGAATGTATTAACCATGAATCAGTGACTTTGATGACATCTGTGTTGAGGTTTCCCATGGAGAATTTAGGGAGAAGTAGCTGGGACTGGAGTTGAAGGAAATGTAGTTATCTTTCTGGTTAGGAAAGAAAAGTTAGTTTTCATTCTGGATATTCTTGATAATGATCCATGTGGATGGTCATGCCAATTCTGAATCCTTTCTTATCCCAAGTTTTTATCCTTAGCCCATGTACTATCAATAGCCAAGTATAGGAATCTGAGGGTATACTTGCTGTGGGAGTTGGACACTTGGGGGAGGCTGCTCATTTATTTTCTGGCAATCCAGACTCCTGAAATAATCACATAGAAATCTGTATTAATTGCCATGCTGTATGATATGACCAGTACCTTAAGCATTTTTCTACCCAGTCCTTACCTCTTAAATCAACAAATTTCTATTAGTCTGTGCATACCACAAGGGTATGACTTCCCAGCAAGTTTCCAAAGTCTGTCTCCTTCTGAGGCAGCTAAATGGCATTTTTGACTCTGCCTATTCTTTCCTCGTCTGTCTGCTTGGAATCCTCACATTGCCCTATTCTGCTAAGCCACTAGCCGAAAAAGCTTTATTCATTAAATAATAAAAGCAAAACACAGACAGAAGCACTTCCCACACAATTTTCCCTTTCTTTTTAAATAGAAAGGAAGGTTTTAACTTTAACATTGTAAATTTTACAATATATATATATATATATATATATATATATATATACAGGTATTAAGCAAGAATTATAGTTATATAATTTATCTTAAATTTGTATCGATGAACCAAGATCCATACCAATACAATTCTGTATAGCATACACTCGCTTAAATTTATCTGTTGTTTTAGCTTTTCTAGCATGAAAGCAAACTCAAAAAGCATCTTAAATTTTCTGGAATATGGAAAAGAAAGTGATACTCAGCATGTTATGAATTCAAGATGGGAATAGCTTGAAATTAAAATTGATTTCAATTGAGTTAATTAAGATCACAAAGTTCTGTCTCTGTTTTGGAATCATTAACTGTGTGCCAGAAGTCATGAGAACACTTAAATAATTGCCAAAAAAATCATATGGCTACTGGAAAATTGTCATTTTTCATCCTTAGTGATTTCAAGAAAAGAGGCCTGAATATGTTTCCTCAAAAGTGATGACAAAAGGCATAGCACATAGAAGGAAACATGTGCTTTCCCTTACCAGCATGATCCACATTACTTGAATATATTAATTCTGATGGAGAATCATATTTCAGCATAGGCAGAGTACAGCGTGAGCAAATTATCCTCTCCTTTAGATTATAGCATCTCTGTCCTCCCTAGAGCCCTCTGCACACTTATGTAGCATTTCCACTTTGGACTACGTCATTGCAAATAATTGTTTACAATGCTCTCTGTTGGTCTTCTGAATAAAACCAGAGGCCTCAGAGATCTCCAAGATGATGGAAGAAAGGGGAAAGAAAGGCAAGCTCACAAACTGTAGGGCCTGACATTGTTATTGTTCTAGAAGACGTCCCTGACTATGTAGTGTCATATAAAGAAACAGAGCTTTTGAATACCTTATGTAAAAAATTCATTTGTAGTAGGTTAGAGGAAACATCGTCAGAATTGCTCTGAGAAACAGTTGGTTCAAACACTCTGTCCAGTAGGGTCTGGAGAAGAAAAAAAAAAAAGATCAAACACTGTGGCTATGAAGTCAGACTCTTGTTTTGAGCTTCTGTAGTGATTTTAGATTCTTGATTTCAGTGATTAATCTATGTATATAGTATCTAGTTTCACTGCTTTCTTGTTATTGGCATTAATTTTTCTCCTTACATACCATCTTTTTGGTTTACACTGTCTTGGAAGATATTGCTGGAAATTCTCCAGACATGCAAGGATATTTTTTATAGTAGTGCAAGAGAGGGTTGATGCAAATGTTTATGTGATACTATAGATCTGTCTCTATTATAATCCTTGGAACTATATTCTCTTTTTCTACCAACTAGAAGTTCCTCACTACCCCTGGGATGTCTTTAGGAAACTCCTTGTTTAAATTCCGTTCTATTGGTGAGTGAATCCTCTAAAGGTTCTACTAGTTCCAACCATGAATCCTTGGCCCTGTTACTGTGGAGTGAAACATATTTGGGAAACTGCATATTAACACGCAGTTCATTTAAGGAATTTGCAGAATATAAAATAATTACAAGTGTCTTAAAACCAGGTCTTTGTTGCTTCTAATATCTTAATGACTAGATTGAAAGCAACTTTTGAGTGCATGGCACCATTGTCTGTTTTTCGTCCTTACCTGCAGTGGCCAAGATTCAGTAGCCATGCTTGTGGAGTCAGCAGCTGTCTCTGGGAATGACTGCCGAACTATTCATCCAAGGACCAGACAAGAATGCAATGAACAACAAAGACCATCTTTTAAGGTAGTTACAACTCTCGCTGTCAGCTACGGATAATAATAGCATGCAATGGATTTTTCCACATGTCTGTCTTGCACAGAAATATTATCCAACCCATATAACTAATTTACCACCACATGTTTTATTCAACTCTGCCAGAAATAAAAATGGGCTTTTGAAATGGTTAGAGTTTATAGGCTGAGGAAGATGAGGTGAAAATATAGGGAAAGCTAGCATCCCTGCTAGGAAAAGAATTTTTTTTTTGAAACTTGAGTTGAGAGTACCCACACTTCACTAAGTAGCCCATTATCTCTACTGTTTAAATGATCATGAAACACCACTGGTTCCCTGAGAGTAAGATTTTGTGGAAATGTAAATTAGTTTTCCATTGGGATCTCAAGAGAAGTTATAGATGTTTAAATATCACCCCATTGAAAGGAATATTATCAGCACATGAAGTAGTTTGCAGGATACAGAGATACTACCAGTGAGATTGGGTAGAATAACTATGTTATTCTTAATACGGCAAAGGAGAAAAGTAACTAAACATATTTTGCATAAATTAATGGAGATTACACACAGAATATTATATGTTTTTTTTTTCTACCTTGTAAGACAGTAGAAGGGTTGTAGTAGAGATGTTGGTAATATAATATGGGAAGGTGCATTGCTAAGGTGAGGCCATTGAGACAGTGATTGTACATTAGTGAAATCACAGCATAGCTGTCTTTTTCTGTTTGTATGGAGGGGCAGGCACGATTAAGAGGTCTGTGACTGGTTTCTACCTGGGAAATGCACATTAGGGTCAGAGGTATCTGTGAGTGGCGTTGGAAACAAAATGGATATTTCTGTGTATAATGAGACGTGTGTCTCTTGGTGAGTGTCAGCTCTGACTAATAATGCTTGTATAATGTAGAAACTGCATCAGGTAAGGTCTGGGAAGCTGATGATTTGATATTGGTTTTTAATACAGTAGGTATATTGAATGAAAGAAAAGGAAGTGTCTACTAGGATTTATTATATCTATGGAGGATAAGGTGTAAGATGGATCAAATTAGATTAGCAATACAGAGAACCATCTACTAACCTAAATCTTAGAACTCATTGATATCTTGTAGCAATAGGAAGGAAGTGACATAGAAAAATCAAAAGATATATCTTGTAACCTGCTTTTCATAAAGATAAATAGAAAATCAATGAGCTGGAAAGTACATATTAATCTTTATTTTATTGAGGTATCTGAAAAAATGTTTTTCAAAATTTCTAGCATTACAAAAATGTTTCAGTAAGCAAAAAACTAATCTCTCACAGCCTGCTATGTGCTTTCACTGGATATGGGACAGAACAGATTAAAAACAAATAATTTTGTACACTGTGAAGGCAGAGAATCTGAGCACCATGGCCACATAACCCCGTTAGTATATTGGGTACATAAACTGACACAGTAGAAGGCTAATCAGTCCTTCATGACTATTTCATGTGTGCCATAATAAATAATGCTTCATCACTGGAGACGTCCCTGTGGATATTAAAGACTGGAGTACAGAATAAGTGGGGAGAGAACTACTGAGGAAATTAAATAGGAGGAAAGAAACGAGTGATTTCCAGTTGACTGAGATAGCACAGTGTTCACTACTGACTTCAGGAAGGCGTGGAACTTACCAAAAATCCAGAGGTTAGTATAGAGATGTAGTGGGTTTGCTGAATATTTGCTGGGTCCCCATCTTTGTAAAGTTAGAATCTTTTGGTAGATAAAAGGTATTTATACCCAACCTACAAAGGTTGTGCATAAAATGAGATTGCATTCTGGAGGAGGTCAGAGGCTGGACAAGCAGAGGAAGCTCAAGTGTGATATATGAAGGGAAGTTTTATGATGTGTTCAGGTTCCTAATGAAAACAATTGAATGGAGCAAATACTTTTCAAGAAACTTTTGTATGGATTTAAACCCTGACTAGAGCTTATATCCACTTATGAGTGATTCTATACCATATTTGTCTTTCTGGGACTGTGTTACCTCACACAAGATAATTTTTTTCTAGTTCCTTTTCTTTGACTACAAATTTCATGATGTTATTGTTTTTTTTTCTGCTGACTAATACTCCATTGTGTTAATGCATCATATTTTCTGTATCCATTCTTTGGCTGAGGGTAATCTAAGTTGTTTCCAACTTTTGGATATTATGAAAAATACTGCTTTGAACGTATCTCAGACTTTCTTTTATATGCATTTCCATTCTGTCTAAAGAGGTTGAATAATTTTTTAAGTGTATTTTTGCCATTTGAGATTCTTCTGTTGAGAATTTTCTGTTTTAACCTGTACCCCACTTATAACTGCATTATTTGATATTTTGATGTCAGGTTTCTTGAATTTCTTGTATATTTTGACCAGCCCTCTGTCAGATGTGGGGTTAGTGAAAATCTTTTCATATTTTATACTCTGCTGTTTTGTCTTACTGACAGTATCCTTTGTCAGGTCCCACCTATTAATTGTTGATTTCTGTGTCTGTGCTACTCTTGTCATATTCAGGACATTGTCCCCTTTGCCAATGAATTCAAGGATAATTCCTACTTCATAGTATGTACTCATTCATAAGTAGATCTTAGGTGTAAATTAAAGGATAGCCAGACTAGAATCCACCGAGTCAGAAAAGATAAATATCAATGAGGGACCGAAGAGAGATATGTGGGTTTTCCCTGAAAATGGGAAATAGCAGAGATCCCCTGAGTACTCTGGGGGTGGGGGTGATGCGGAGCTGTGGGGATATGGGGATTCAGGTTGTGTGGATTGGGACTGGGATGAATGGAGGGAATAATGATAGAGATATCTTGAATGGGGAGCATTTTGCGGTTAGGGGAAATCTGATGCCAGTGAAACTCCCCAGGATTCCATAAGAATTATCCCAGTTAAGACTCCTAGCAATAATGGAGAGGCTGACTTTACTGGTCTCTTATAATCAGATTGGTTACTATTCTAATTGTCATCAGAGAGCATTCATCAAGTAACCGATGGAATTAGATGCAGAGATCCATATCCGAGCACCCTGCCAATCTCCAGGGCCCTGTTGAAGAAAGAGAGGAAAGAATGTATGAGTCATTGGTCAAGATCAAGACAGGCAACCCCACAGAGCCACTGTACCTGAGTTCATTGGCGTTCTTGATCTCTGGGTTAATGGCTAGGGAACCCACATGGGACTGACCTAGGCTCTCTGCATGTGTGTGGCAGTTGTGTAGCTTGGTCTGTTTGTGGGATCAGGACCTGTCCATGGTGCTTGAGCTGGTTTTGGGGAACCCTATCCCAAAGCTTGTTTGCCTTGTCCAAACTTGATACTTGGTCTTGCCTCAACTTGTTATCCCTTGCTTTGTTGACTTTCATGGGAGGCCTGCCCTTTTCTGAAAGGAGATAGAGGGGGCCAGTATTTGGGGGAAGCTAGAAGGAAGGTGGGTGGGAGGGGATGGGAACAGTGGAGTGTGGGGAAACTGTGATATGTATATTACAGTTTCACAGAAGGCATCTAGCATAAATTAACATAGGTGAAGACAATCAAATCTATCTATTAGATCAATAGTCATCTATGTTTGTCATTTATAATTAGACTAATCAGGTTCTTTAGATACATAGAGATTATACTCAGTATAGACAGATAATCTTCAACTTTTTCAAAGAGCTGTAGATAGTTAGTGCTTCCTGTCCATAGTGATATATGGAAGAAATAATTGATGCTGATAGATTAATTCTATGTTGAACATTGATTATTATTTGACTTAATAGCTCCTTGGTTTTGAAATCTTGATATCACTTGACACTTGTTCACAGATGACACTTGGTGTCCCAAGTGCTTTACCATGGTTATTTTTAATATCATACTACTTAATATAGTGCATTGGCTCAGAAATTTGCATTATTGATTACATAGAGTGAATATCCTTGAGGTCCTTGAATTGTTTTCAATGGATTTCTTTTCCCTTTAAGGTAAAATATTCCTGGGTCAGAATTTGGCTCAGTCAGTAGCATTCATACTTCGAAATTATGAACATCTGAGTTTATTTCTGGAAGAAACAGGTAAAATTCCAGAAATAGTATTCTGGGCATGCAATCCCAGGGAATGAATGACAGTGACAGATTTTTGAGTTTTGCAATATTTCCAAACTAGGTTACTTGGTGAATTTTAATGAATGTAACTGTTTCTTTTTTTAATATTTATTTATTTATTATGTATACAATATTCTGTCTGTATGTCTGCAGGCCAGAAGAGGACACCAGACCTCATTACAGATGGTTGTGAGCCACCATGTGGTTGCTGGGGATTGAACTCAGGACCTTTGGAAGAGCAGGCAGTGCTCTTAACCACTGAGCCATCTCTCCAGCCCCTGAATGTAACTGTTTCAAGTGAACCTGAACATAGGAGATATCTCAGAAAATACCCGGCTTCCAGGAGAGTTCTATTGATCCATTATGACACAGGCAACCCTAAAAGAACTCAGTTTCTATGAAGAAATGAGGGAGCCTGGTCCCCGTAACCCTATATTTTGACTGGTTATTATTTTCTGAAATAATCTCTCTGTTACAATGAAGAATTTCTTCATTATGAAGGAAGCCTCCATTTTTTAGTGTATAAGGGTAAAGTTTTAGAAGTTGCTAAGTTACATTAATAAGTTGTGGATGTCACTTTTCTTTTCTTACCTATAAATTCATCTCCACTGAGTATTTACATTTCTAATAGCAAGTAATGTCTCCCTGTTGTTGAGCAGGTCATGAGCACAAATAGAGGTTCATTGGATACCACTCAGATATGTGTGTTAGTACTGAAAACTTAAGGTTATTGTGCCATGCTGTTCATTGAAGTGGTTCATAGCCATCATAGCCATTTAGGACATGAGATTCTCTTCCTCCTTCAGAAGCTTGCACAATCATCCATGAGATGCATCTACAAAACACTTCACACCTAGTGCTGATGGAACATTGCAGTGCACTGGCAGAAAAGTTGGGAGGAGCTAGATGATCAGGAAGAATGCTGTGATATTGTGTGTCCCAGTAATAGCAGAAGCTCCACCTATAAACTTTCTACAATATGACCATAGAAAAATTAGATGAATAAGGATGACAGCAATGAACTGCTATACAGGAGAAAGAAAAGTCCACTAGGTCTCAAATGAACACAAACAACTTTAGGCAGTTGAGGAAAGCTGGAAATGGAAGATTTGGCCTTTTGCAGGAAAGAGCACAATTATTTGTCTTCTGCCCAAAATCCAGCTTTGAAAACATACATGCAGGTAGCATTAGACTTACTGATCAGTTTATATTTAATAACATATATGTATATCTATCTATCTATCTATCTATCTATCTATCTATCTATCTATCTATCTATCTATCTACATATGCAAAAACAATTAGTGGACAAGAGGCTATGAATTTGAAAAACAAGCGTTAACTGGTATATGGGAGGGTTTGAAGACAGGAATGAATATATGTTGTAATTAAATTATAATCACAAAAATAAAAATAGAGATAACAGCCAAACACTTGCATACACAAATGCACATGGATACATACATAAGCACAAGTACTGACAGATACGCACACAAACATATACACACACAAATAAAAGAAAGAGTTAGTTCTTCAAGTTAAAACACAATAGTGATGTTAGAGATAGGGGAGAATTATAGATTATGTTATGAATTGTGGGCTTTAGATATGCATAATATTTGCATATTTATATTAAATAAGACATTCTAAAGAAATAAAGGTGACAGAGAAAACAGTTGAGTCTGTTTCTGTATATTACCTTTATGCACACTTGTGGTCTTTCCTCAGTGTATAACTGCATGTGAACACACAAGCACCTAGAAACATAAACACACATGCACACACACACATACATACAGATATATTTGAAAGTTTTTTCATAGTACATATTAAATTATTCCTTGATATTCATGCTCATAGGGTACATTGCTTGACCAGGGGTAGAACTCAACATTTCTTTCTTTAATTTAATCCTCATTTTGTAGGTCACTCTAATACTTCCAATTTCATGTGATGGCTCATGTGTACATTTATAGCAGTTATGGAAATCGACATAGGAAGACAGAAAATATTCAGCCGCAATCTGCACTTAGCTGCCCAGAGTCACATTCAGGAGGGCTCATACAGAAATGAAGGCTTTCTCATAGGACACCAGGATCTATTCCCATGGAGCCAGGTACATGCTCACGCCCCAGGCACCTTTGATTGTTTTCATCTGTTACCAATTAGAGCCAGCTTACATGTTAAATTACTGTTTTTCTGCCTTTCTAGTTTCAGTTTCCCTGTTTCTGTGGTAACATAGAGGGAGGGGGAGAGAGACATGCAATAGCAGCTAAGACAGAAATCTCCATAGTTACAGCAGGCCCTTGATTTCCATTGGTAGCTTTGAGATCTGTCTTTTGATTGGCCCAAATCCATTCTCTAGATGACTGTACACACTCAGCCAATCAGGGATAACAGGAGATAATATCATTCCCTTCACAAAGGGGTTTTGTCAGTCGGGCTCCTGGCTGGAGACCAGCTCACAGCTGGTTCCTGGTTCTAGCCAGGACCTGACTATAACCTACTAGTCAGTGAAGGAGGATTGCTACTGAAACTTGTGAGGAGACAGAGCCAATTGACATCCAGCATAGCCAGGTACTTGCTAAGATTTCCCACATGCTGACTGTGTCACCTGCTCCTTTTTTTTTCTGTACAGTAAATGTGTCCCTGCTTCTTAAGCCGCTGCGTCCCTTTTAAGATACATCAGTGTCATATAGCTTTAGATTTTGGCTTTATATGCAATGCATGGGATTCCTCTTCACCTTCAGTATCTAACCAAGACAGGAGACCTACTTGCTGCTCCTTACACTCCCTTCAAGGACCTACTCTGTGAATAATTTTCTTTAAGTGCACCTCTTATATGGAAACAAGAAACTCTGACAGCTAATAGCTGAAGCATTTGCTGACACTATGTTTTATTTGCATGTGGTCTTTTCCTTGTGTTGGACCTCATAGTCCAGTTACCAAGGAGGAGTCACCCCAAGAATACACTCTCACACTGCAGTTGATGCCAAAGCAAGAGGATTTTAATTCTGCCATGGCAGGGTCACTGAGCATCAATGCCAAGGACCCCAAATGCCTGTCACAAGCCACGTTTAAAGCAAAAAGCCATAGAAACAAGGGGGGGACTCGAGGGTTGTTTTCCAACTATTAGGATTGGTTTTTTCAGGGGGCTTCCAATAACAAGTGGTCTGAGCCAGGGCTGGAGAGCAGTTGCCAGATCAGGCGAGGTAAAAGGGAACATCTGGGGGTCATTCTGATCCTTTTCCAGGGACAGAATCAAAACATTTGTGGGCATCTGTGGGTTATCTTGTCCCAATTCTAGGAACAGAGCTCTATTTGGAGAACATCCATCCACAAGGATATAGGGAGATGGAAATTTCCAAACATTTCAGTAGTGCATGTATAGTTGTTAGATCCCCAGGAAGTGGGGGGAGCACTAAGGCATTAAGGCTGAGAGGGCTCAGAATTAGCCTCAGAATTGTCTTAAATTTCTACATTTTCTCCTCCCAATTCTGGGATTTTTGGAGATCTCTCTTAAGAGCCTGGTACTGGTGTATGAGTACTAAAGCTTGATTAATGCTAAGTCACTCGTGAATGAACATCAGGAATTGATTGAAAATACAAGGTCCAAAAGTTAAGAAGAGTAGCAGGATGAGTAATGGACCGGTGATCATGGAGATGAGGGTTGTGAGCCAGGGGGAATGGTTAATCCATGTCTCAAATCAACCTTGTTGTGCCTCTCTATCTCATTGTCTCTTGTCTAATCTGTCTCTATGTTTGGCCATTGAATCTTTAACCCCAGAATGATCTATGTAAAAACAGCATTGCTCCTTTAAGGCAGCACACAGCCCTCCTTCTTTAAGGAACAACAGATCTAATCCACATCTATTCTGTATCACCACTTCGGAGAGCGAGGTCATTGATTCCGTGATCTTAGAAATGGACTGCTGTAAGGCTCTTAAGTCTTAATCCATGGCTGTTCTTAATTCACTAAAGTATTGATGAGTCTGCACCAGAGTGGCAGTACCGGTGCCAACACCAGCTGCCACTCCAAGGCCTAAGATTACTGCTAGGGTCAGGGAGATGGGCTCTCACTGATAGCAGCTTGGGTGTTTGTCAAATTCATCCTCAAAACTGGAGGCACTACGATAATAAATTATGGGGACTAATTGAACCATCACACAGAAATCAGAAGCATCATTAAAGATAGTAGTAGAGATACAGGGAGTTAATCCAGTGTTTCAGGCCCACCATAAGTCAATGGAGGGTACCAGGTATCTTGTTTTCTGCTGTTCTGGGGCTCAGGAGAGTTTGGTTACACTGGTGTTGATAATGTGGGGTTGGAGTTCCCAGACATAGGCCCTTTTCCGATACTTCTGTCAAGGTTAACTTTTTCTGTTGCCCTCAACTACAGGGTGTTGAAGATGCCAGATGAGGCTATTCCCTCGTAATAGGGAGGTCCTCCTGAGAGGCATAGCCATCAAGATTGTGTCAAGCTGGAATCAGTACTATTTAGCAAAGAAAAACCTCCCTGCACAAGGTTGAATAGTCATTGACTTGTGTTGGGAAGCACCTGCAGAGAAGCAGGGGGAGTAGTGGGAGTAGCCCAGCCTACAGCAGCAGGGGTAGAAGGGTTTTTGAAAGCTGGTCAGATAATACTTGGTTGGGTCCTGCTGTTTGGCTTGGAGGAATCTCTACCTTTAGCTTAATGGTGAAGGTTGCACCTAAATCTTGTTAATGTACCCTGTCTGGGAAATACCATCGCATGCCCCAAGTCCTTCCTGACACCCATGGAGACAGTCCTGCTGCTTGCCCCTGGGAAGTAGAAGTGATGTTTAAAGGTAGACAAGTGAGGGAGACACCACAGGTCCCTGTGCTCCTCATGGAGCATTGCTTTGGGGAAGTATAAATTTTGTGGACAGTTATCCAGTCCCAAGAAGGACTAGGTTTCCAATAAGCATCCCCAGCAGTTTCACATCCCCAGCTACTATACCACAGTATAGGTAGTGTAAACCCCCACAACATTGAGTTGCAGCCTGATTTTGACCATCTCAGGGGCAGACGTAAAAATCTAGCTTTCCCAAGTGGCATCTGTGTTCAGGACCCCTGCATCCGAATTTTCCTTGAGGGGAAAATCTTCTGCCAGCCTCCAGGGGCAGCTGTTGGGGATATGCATCTCAGATATCCCAGTAGTCTAGCCCTGCTACCATTTGACAGAAATCAGGGGTGAGGGCAGCCCACCATGTGTGGGGGGGGCTATTTTGGAGGTGGCTCATACCACTTCTCTGGTTTGTTAGGAAACCTGCCAAGTCAATTTCTGGGATACATGGGGGTCGCTCTAAATGGGCAGGGGTATCAAAGCAAAGGCTAGCAAAACCGACAACATTAGCCTGTTTTGACAAGTCTTAACTTTCGGGGATTTATGGCTCACTGAAGCTTCCATTTCGAAAGTCCTCTGTCATCGTCCTCCGGAGGTGCTGGCTTAGTGTGGGACATGTGGATCTAGGCCGCAATGCCATCCACTTTGAGGGTGGTGGTATTGTGAGGAACATGGCATAAGGTCCCTTCCAGCGAGGTTCAAGGCTCTGGGACATATACAGAATCACCAACTTGGAACGGGTGCAAGACTTGGAGTGTCTGGACCGGTAGGCAGTGGTCAGGGGCTTCCACATCTGGGCTTGGACAATCTAGAGGGCCTTCAACTGTGCCTGTATATCGGGTTTGTGAGTAGATGGGTCAGGAGGGACTCTTAAGGAGGCTAAGAGGGGAGGCCCCCCATATAGGATCTCATAGGGGTTAAGTCCAGGCTGAGATGGGGTATTCCGCACAGGGAACAAGGCTAGCGGGGAGGAGCTGTACAAAGTTTTTAGCACCAATTTCCAAGTCTAATTTGGTCAGGGTCTTTTTAATGGTTCTATCCATCCTTTCAACCTGTCCTGAACTCTGGGGTCTGTATGCACAGTGTAATTTCCAATTGATCCCCAGTGTCTGGGCCACAACCTGATTAGCTAGGAGATAAAGGCTGGGCTGTTGTCAGACCCAATTACCTTGGGCAGGCCAAACCAGGTAAAAATATCTTATAGTATCTTCTTTACCACAAATTGAGCCATTTCTTGGTCGGTGGGAAAATCTTCTGTCCATCTGGAGAAGGTTGTAGTGATAGGAGCAGCGGGCTGAGGCCTGGCTCCCAGCTAGCTTTACCCGAAATAATTACATGGAAACTATTCATTTAAACACTTCCTGGCCCATTAATTTCAGTCTCTTATTGGCTTATTCTCACATCTTGCTTTAACCCACATTTAGTAACCTGTGTTGCACCATGAGGTGGTAGCTTACCAAGAAATATCCTAACCTGCGTCTGTTCTTCTTAAAAAAATAATAAAGGCAGGGGGTGTTCTTCTTGAACATGGGGCACAGGACAGACACACACAGCGGAACAAACACAGACATGACATGGCGGCTCCCACGTGGGTCCACTTTAATGGGGGAGGGAAACACAGAAGGGCAAAAGGGACATGCGGGACACATGAGGAAAGGCAGAATGAGGAGGGGGGCCTCGTGTGGCCCTGCCTTTTAATGGGGAACGCAAGGGTATCTGGGAATATCCCATACCTGCGCGCAGGTGTGCACACAGGTAACCATAGTCCAAGAGGAGTCTGGGAGTTGTAGTTTTTCAAAAGAACAACATACCACCCTTTTTATTTTGTTAAAAAAATTGGGGGCCTCAGAGGGTAGGGAATAGGGGCGTAGCCCGGTCTTTCATGACTGCTTCCTG
>NW_004949192.1:418717-423052 GCF_000317375.1 Microtus ochrogaster
CTGGGAGTTGTAGTTTTTCAAAAGAACAACAGCGTCCATCTCAGGTCAGAGAATCATGGCATCTGCCTGAATCTGCTTTCTTTTTCCCAGAATTCTGTTCTGTCTGTTCAACCCACTTAAGGGCTGGCCTACAAAAAGGCCAAGGCAGTTTCTTTATTAACCAATGAAAGTAACACATAGACAGATGACCCACCTACATCAGAAGGTGTCTATAAAAACTAGGAGATATTTATTACTGTATTTTCCCGGTTTTATCTTGTTGAAGGCCACTTCCCAATGAGTACCAGATCGGTCTCCCCTTATTCTTATGCCCTCTGGGACATTCTGATGTCCTGCATTTACCTTGGCTCAGGGGACACCAGTTGACGTCACCTGCTGTATAACGGAGTTAAGACGTGGAAGATAAAAATCTGTCTTTTTTTTTAATAAGAGAGTTATTTTGTGTCCCAAATGAGTCCATCAATGCATTTGGGTGATCAGCTCAAGGGCATCTTTCTTGGGCAACATGATTTTTTCCTGATACTTCCAAGCTTTTTGTTGTTCATCAAAGTCTGCATTAAGTTTGTGGATAGTCCCCAGATCCTGGGTGGAATATTGGAAATAATCTTCTGTGCAAGGGGGTGCCTCTTCCAGGGTTAATATATCTGAATTCAGCATGGCCTTTTTAGCCTTCTCATCAGCCATTCTGTTTCCCTTGGCAATGGGATCATTGCCCTTCTGATGTCCTGGGCAATGAATAATGCTCACCTTCTTTGGTAGGAATAGGGCCCTTAATAATGACAGGATTTAAGTCTTATTTATAATCTCTTTTCCAGCTGAGGTTAGCAATCACCGCCTTTTATAAATTTTCCCATGGATGTGGGCCATTGCATATGTATAACTGCTGTCTGTATAGATGCTTACTTTTTGTCCTTTTGCTAGCTCTAGCATCTTGGTAAGGGCTATTAACTCTGCATTTTGAGTGGAGGTCCCTGGTGGCAGTGCCTGTGCCCATATGGTACTTTGTACATCTACCATCCCCGCCCTGTGCTCATTTTCTTTGAGGAAACTGCTGCCACCTGTGAGCCAGGTATGCTCCACATCAGGAAGCTGGAAGTCAGACAAATATCCCCTAGTTCCATGGTATTTGGTCAATATTTGATGGCAGCCATGAGGTACCCAAACAGTGGGTTCTGAATCGGGGAGCAGGGTGGCTGGGTTCAGGGACGTTGCATTCCCGAAGGTGATACGTTTGGGGTTCAGCAATAGGATACATTGCTTGACCAGGGGTAGAACTCCCACTTTTTTCTTTAATCTAATCATTTTGTAGGTTACTCTAGTAGTCCCAATTCCATGTGAGGGCTCATGTGTACATAGCAGGTATGGAAATCGACATAGGCAGATAGCAAATACTCAGCAGCAAGCTGCACTCGGCTGGCCAGAGTCACAATCAGAAGGGTTCATACAGAAATGCAGGCTTTCTTATAGAAAGCCAGGATGTATTTCCAAGGAGCTAGGTACATACTCATGCTCCAGGCACCTTTGATTGTTTTCCTCTGTTAGCAATTGGAGACAGATTTCATGTTAAATTACATTTTTTTTCTGTCTTTTTAGTTTCAGTTTCCCTGTTTCTTTGGTAACGTACAGGGAGGGGGAGAGATACATGCAATAGCAGCTCAGATGGAAATCTCCATAGTTACAACAGACCCTTGCTTTCCATTGGTAGCTTTGAGATCTGTCTTTTGATTGGCTCAAATCCATTCTCTAGATGACTGCACATAGTCAGCCAATCCGAGGCAAATGAAGATAATATCAGTCCCTTCACAAAGGGATTTTGTCAGTCAGGCTCCTGGCTGGAGTCCAGCTCTCAGCTGGTTCCTGGTTCTAGCCAGGACCTGACTACAACCTAATGGTCACTGAAGGAGGATTGCTACTGAATCCTGCCGGCAGACAGAGCCAATTGACATCTAGCATAGGCAGGTACTTTCTAATATTTTCCACATGCTGACTGAGTCACCTGCTCTTTATTTCTGTGCAGTAAATGTGTTCCTCCTTCCTAAGCCGCTGTGTCCCCTTTAAGATACATCATTCTCATTCATCTTTGGATTTTGGCTTTATCTGCAATGCATGGGATTCATCTCAGCCTTTAGTATCTACCCAAGACAGAAGACCTTCTGCTTTTTACACTCCCTTAATGTACCTGCTATGTGAATAATTTTCTTTAAGTACATCTCTTATATGGAAACATGAAACTCAGAGCTGATAGCTGAAACATTTGCTGACACTTTTTTATTTGTATGTGGTCTTTTCCTTGAATATAGTTTTGTTCCATGCAATATATAATGACTATTGTTTCCTGTCCTCCAGCTCCTTTAAGATGTTTTTCACATTTCCATTTGCCCAAATCTACTCTTTCTCAATTGAATATACACAGGCATGTAATAATAATAATAATGATAGTAAAATATTAATAATAATATCAACAATAATAATAAACATCAGAATAGAACAAAAGAAACAAATATAAAAAAATTGCCAAAGAAATGCAGAAGCACATAAATGCAAAGACACATACGTTCATACAAACATAAATGCCACAAAAACACAAATGATGTGGGATTCCCCTCTGTATGCTGTAAATATCATTGGTTAATAAAGAAACTGGCTTGGCCTGATATAACAGAACACAGCTAGGCAGGAAAACTGAACTCGCGAGGCTGAGTTAGAGAGAAGCCTTGGAGCAGCTGCTGGAGACAGACACAGGGAAAATTTGCTGTTAGAGCACAACCTCCTGATGATGCACAGATTAATGGATGTAGGTTAAATTTAGATGTACGGGTTAGCCAATAAAAAGCTATAGCTAATGGGGCAAGCAGTGATTTAAATAATATAGTTTTTGTGTGATTGTGTCCATGGTGGGCAGCCGGGAAACAAACAAGCAACTCCTCCCGTGTTTGACTGTATCCATTTAAACCTGGGAAAGCTTAAAAACTATTTTTAGAAGCATGGCTTCTAGGTATCCAGCATTTTGTTGGTGGCCCACCAGAGATCCTTTAAGAAAGGTCTTCCTAATTAGCAATAGCAGAAGAAAAGGCATGTCATCTTGAAATGGTGGCTTCCTGTGCTGTGCTGCTAATAAGAACTCTAAAGAGGTCCATCTATGGAGAATTTAAATGGATTTTGTGAGCAGAGTGCTAAAACGTGCTTAATAGTGTGATATAGACCCACTGCATACTTGGAACTGGGGCAGTGTGCACAACTCAGAGGTAGTGAACAGACCTCTTGCACCATGTTGGACTGGGTGTAGCAGGAAGGCAGTGCTGTAGTTCCTTTAGCAACGTCACCACTTAAGTTCATACTAAGGGCTTTGCATTTTAATGGTCACAAAATAATTACAGATACACAATCAAGACAGATTCAGATAAAAAAGACCAGACCTTTAAATGGGTCACATTATTAGAGAAATGTGCATAGGCTTGGGAGAGAGAAAAAAAGGAGTAGAGAGAGTTATGAAAAATGGGTTTTAAAAACTCAAAGCAAATCTTTAAAGTGGCAGAGTCCTGACAGTCAGAGATTAAAGGAGAAAAGATAATAAATTAAATATTAATAAGTAATAGAGCAAAAACACATAAAGATGGACTAGGCAAAAAGAGTATGGATTATGTATATTACTCTGTTTTCTTTGAATTTTTTGACTGTAAAGGAGCTAGGTAACCAATATATATACTTTTAAGATATTTTGACTTCAGAATTTGAGCCTAAGTATATGTTGCTTTGCAAAAGCAGTTCTTCTTTTGTTTCCACAGAGGATGATCACCTGTGGAATTATTCCAGACTAATATGATTTGGATGTAGGGATAGCCCAGCCCATTTGGGGGGCGTGTTCACCTCAGGCTAATGTTTATGTATAAATCTGGTGGGTGTGAGCCCCGCTGCTCTCTCTTTAGTATTTCCTGTTCATCAGTCGGTAGAGTATGAGACTCTTAATCTCAGGGTCGTGGGTTCGGGCCCCACGTTGGGTGGAAAGGGCAGGCTATGGCGTGTGTGACCGAGTTGCCAGTTCCGCGGCTATATCTCAGACTCGGCACTGGGGCCCGAGTCAAAAACAGCGAGTGCCTGGGAGCTGGACAGGATTGGGGGAAGGGAAATTGAGCTGGAAGCGCGCTGTGAAAGCTAGTGGGCTACGCTTGCTTGAGTCCAATCGCTTCCTGAGCTCTGGTAGCTGACTTGCTCACAAAGGCTGGGAAAGATCAAGCTTGTGCCCCTGGGCCGTGCTGGGGCAAGGGCAAAAAAGCCCCATATTGGGCGCCAATCTTTATGTGACGTAATAACCATGCTAGCTTAATATGAAAGAGC
>NW_004949192.1:423787-425138 GCF_000317375.1 Microtus ochrogaster
TCTGGAATGCTTGATGAACTGCACATGCAGTACCTGCAGAGAAATGAGCGCTTAACTTGCCTAAACGTGACACTGTTTTTCAGGGATCCTGTTTCATGAGAGAGTCAGCTAGACATTCTGAAGGACACACAAAAATGTGACTGAGAAACTGCCAATATAGGCTGACCTATCTTATTTCTTACTTCCTGGAAAAGTTTGCTGGATACTATGGGATCAGTAAGCTGAAGATGGATGCTCCAATGGTACAGATGAAGTTTGTGTTTCTGTTCAGGCAGCAAGACATTTCTATCAATTCTAGAGTTTTTGAAGTTGCTTAAAATCTACTTCCTGTTTACTTAGGTGATATTATATCCTTCTAGAATCTTTGATGGAGTTTAAGGACTTATAGTTACTGTTTTCCTTAGTTATGATAAAAGATAAAATAGATATAAATATTGTAACTTTAATGCTTGCTCGATAACTATTTTATTATATGTTATTTACTATGTTAAAGTTAAAACTTCTGTTTTTATTTAAACAGAAAAGGGGAGGTGATATGGGATTCCCATTTGTATGCTGTGACTACCATTGTTTAATAAAGAAACTGACTTTGCCGGATAGGGTAGGACGGAGCTAGGCAGGAAAAACTAAACTTAATGCTGGCAGAAAGGAGGCTGAGTTAGAGAGACGCCATGGAACTCCCTCCAAAGACAGAAACACTGAAATTTTGCTGGTAGGCCACAACCTTGTGGTGATGCACAGGTTAATGGAGATGGGTTAAATTAAGATGTACAAGTTAGCCATGAAGAAGCTAGAGCTAATATCCCAAGCAGTGATTTAATAATATAGTTTCTATGTGGTTATTTTGGTTCTGGGCATAATTATTTTGGGTCTGGTCAGCCAGGAAACAAACAAGTGGATTCTTACAACACACAAAATCCTAAACCATTAAATATAAGCAAAGGACATATGAGGATAAAAATTGTTTAAAAGAATTTTGAGATGAAAAATCTCCAAACATTCTATTTAGTGCTTTGTATGTGTGCAAACCACTGCTGGGCATTGAATCCTCTCTTAAGATTGATTTGTATGTGCAATGAGACTCCTCTACATGAAACACATTATTCATTTGTTTTCAGGTATTAATCGAACCTGTATTTGGGATTTGGGATGGGGTCTTGTTGAAAGCTCCTCTTGGCTAGTACCAAATGACTGTCTGGGAGCAGAGAACTATAAGTGTAACATCCTCATTGTTTCCATTCTGCTTTCATGAATAACCACACATGCTATATGTTCTAATCTAATTCTCTTTTCAGGTACACATTGTTTCTTCTGTGAGTCAGATGCATTTGGTTACTCTTCCCTGTCTGGA
>NW_004949192.1:425395-431346 GCF_000317375.1 Microtus ochrogaster
ACATTTCTATTTTTGGAAGTTAAGTTATTTTAAGCTTAATTTTCTATTTATATATAAACTTACATTATTATTTTTCTTAGAACTGTATATTGCTAAGTTCTTATAATTGTTCCAATGAAGCATGAGGTCTCAAGAAATATCTGCCTACACTAATTATAATTGAAATTTTGAGAGAGATTGGACAGTAGCCAGAGAGAAGTCTGAATGTGGTCATCCTTAGGTACTCAATCATATGCATCCTTAAATTACATCAGGTCCTACAAGTACATCATGGGGATCACAGTTTTGAAGTACAATCAATCAAAAATTGACATGGGACCTTTTATTATTTTGTAATTTTTATCAAATATATTTTTGTAATTGTTATCTCATTTGTTTTTGAATTTTTTATATATTCACCCAATAGTGCTTTATCATGTAAACCCTCAGTCAGCCAAACCTCCTTTCAAACTTTACATCCTTGCAGCATGATTAAGAAGAGCTCAGAGAGAAACTGGGGTTCAATTTAAGGTGAGAAGCAAAACAACCAGCCACTGGCATTTAACTCAACCTCAGTTCAAAATGATGATTCTGCCTCCATGAATCTCAGAATGAAACTATGTCAGAGAATGGACTCCTCCCATTTTCTAATCCTCTCTGGTGCTGGTATTAAAGATGTGCACCACTGTGATTAAAGGCATGCACTTATTCCTTTCTATGGCAACTAGTGTGGCTACTCGATTAATGGTGTGTGTAACCACTGCCTGGTCTCTAAGGCTGACCCATAAGGTTATTTTACTCTCCGATCTTCAGGCAACCTTTATTTATTAAAATACAATTGAAATTCCACTGTACATCCTTCTTCTATAATAATTTATTTGCTTATCCCTCAGATCCAGTTTTATGGGCACATTGTAAAATAATACAAGGAAAAGAATGGCACATTCCATTATTCTCGATTACAAAATGAGCGATGTAGAAAGGGCAGCCAGTAGAGTGTCTCAATCCAAGTGGCCACAGGAAAACTTAGGACATGACAACTGTCCATAACACAAGACAGCTTTTTTGCTGATATATACATACATGCTATGTGTAGATGTGGTACTAGTAATATATGAAAATGAAGCTGTTTGTACTGTGATAAATTTTCACAAGGGTATAACTTAGAAAATAATTAGGGCAGTTTCCTCCTTATTAGAGGAAGAAAACAGCTAAGAAAACTTGCATTTCCTGCTTACTCAGTTAATATTCCTTCCTTCGCAGTTCTCTGAAGCAGATGAGGACTAGATAGTTATAGTTATTGTTTTCCTTCTCACCAGATTCAAAAAAGAAATTTACTAAGGAGATGTAAAATACATAGGGTTGAGAGACATTAAAAGATAGTTTTGGTAATGCAAGTTAGAATAGAAAGTGAGTTAGGTACTGCCTTTTGTACTCACCTAATTAGGATAGATAATGGGGTATTTTCTCTGAATTTGTCAAATGTTTATGGGCAAGACATTAATAATATTTCATGCCTGATTGTATTGTATGTAGTTATTGTTCTTACTGTATATAGTTTTTCTTTTATTAGTTATAACCTTTTTATTTTAGACAAAAAGAGGAAATGTGGTGGCATTTTGTTTAACATAGAAACTTGCCTGAGGATCAGAGTGTGGAGCTAGCCACTAGTTAGCCCCAAAAGCCAGGCAGTAGTGTAACACATGTTAAATCCCAGCAGTCGGGAGGCAAAGGCAGAGGCAGAGGCAGATTGATTTCTGTGCGTTCAAGGTCACCTTGAGCTACACTAAATTGATCCAGTCTCAAAAAGTAGTGGCTCACACTTTTAATCTCAGTTTTTGTCAGTTACAGGCCTTTAATTCCAAACTGGGGATGTAGAAACAAGAAGGGATATGGCTGGGTGGGGAGAGAAATATAAGGAGGGAGGAGACAGGAGCTAAAGGCATTCAATCTGAAGACGTGTAGAGACAGGCTACTGCATTCAGTATGAGGATTTCTTAAAGGTAAGAACTAGTGACTGGTTGCTGCTCTGCTTCTCAGATCTTTTACCTTTCACCCCCCCCCACTCATATATCTGACCATTGGCTTTTATTTAATAAGATTAATTAGTATCACATTTGAGAAAACAGCTAAAATAAATCCTAATTATCGCTAGAGGTTTTTCATAGGTATTAGCAGCACTGTTGATTTATGTCATTGGTGTTGATCTTTCAGGCCGCAGCCAGTTTCCAAATATGCATCTGAACAGCATTGGGAAATTGTAGAGTAGCCATCCGAGGTCCATTTATCCCTCCATCTCCCCAGGCCATAAACCTCGGACTGCTAACTGCCTCAATGTTCCTCATAGCTGGAGCCATTTTAGTGACATTAAACATATTACAGGCAGCACTATTCCATTCAGAACATGTATTAATAAACATCCCATGTGGCCCCCAGTTTATCTAAGTGTTATTAATAATTTCCCCAAATTTACCTAAGCAATCTTTTCAAATAAAGGGTTTATATTGCAAAGAAACATGTGAAATCTTTGCATACTGGGAAATTAAAATATGATTCATAGGTAACATTTTCCCATGTCTGGTAAAAAGAGTAGGCAGACTACTTCTGTAACTGCATTTATGATCCACTAACATTAATACCAGGTAAAAGTCAATGTTAATAAGCCATGGATTAGCAAGGAGGAGGCCCTAAGCATATAGGATGTTCTGAGCCAGAATATATAAAATTAAATTTAGATCCATTTGCACAATTGATAGCTGTTAAGTTATCCCAAGGAGGAGGTAACACCTTTGGGGTGGTATACACAAAGAGATATGATTCTCCCCATGTCACAGGCTCCAGTAATAGGGGATTTGGAATGTATGCCCAGTACTAATAACTTACAGCTTCAGCAGATGTTACCAACAGTAAAGCACACATGCCCAGGAAAAGATTCTCTGCTGTAACAGTTTTATCACACCTCCGCAGAATAGCTTAACCATTAGCAGTGAGAGACTTAATTTGCCCCCAGGTAGGCACAGGGGCTCTAACATGCCAAAAAGAACATTTTTTTTTGCCAATGATAACTGGGCCATTGCTGCCACCGGCACCTCAAGATTGTCCTTGTTTCCCCTCGATGCCATTCTTCTCCACACAGCCATTTTAATCAGTCCTTTGGGCCTTGATCCAATGGCCTGGAATCCACTGCTGGTGGCCATCCTGAAAAGACACAAGACCATACCCACTTTGGTCTACCAACAACTGTGTCGGAACCCATTCCGACATCAACAGCAGTTTTGGCCCAAACTTCCTTAAAAGAAGCTGGCTCCAAATCCTTAAACTTCTCAGACATAAAATGCTGTGGTAAATTCAAAAAGTTTGAAATAAACAAAGCCTGGCACATAATAGCTTTAGGATTATTCTGTAAAGTCTAAATGTCTTTTATACCCAAGTCCAGCATTTTCCTCCTTTTTTTTGTTTTTTAATTTGTTGCTTCAAGGCTCTTACTACAATGGCTTGATTTTGAGGGTTATATTCTATGCCAGTCACATGTTTAATATCATATTGATCACAAAATTGCTGAAATTTTGTAGAGGAGTACGCAGGCCCATTGTCTGTCTTTATTATGGTTGACATCCCCAGTACTGCAAAGCTTCAAATAAATGGGTAATGACATGATTAAGTTGCCTTCCCACATAATGGTGTAGCCCATATCATGGAGGAGATTATATCTATTTTCACATGAACATAATATAACCAGCCAAATTCTGGTAAATGAGTTACATCCATCTGTTCAATATGGTTGGAATCCAAACCCGAGGATTGGAACCAGGTATATTTTGTCTTAAATGCAGGGGACAACAGATAGGACAGTTCAGAATAACACATTTAGCTTGTCTATAAGGAATTCTATATTTAACATGTAAGTGAGGAGCATTGGTGTGAAAATGTTGGTGCTCATCCTCAGCTGAAACAAAGTTTACAAAAGCATCAGCTAGATTATTCCCCTTAGTTAGACATCCAGGTAATTTGGTATGCGATCATATATGCACAATAAATACTACACGATTTCACTTTTGCAACAGCTTTTGCAATGTTAAGAATAATCCTTGTAGAATAAGAATAGAATTATTAACATGAATAGAAGCAGTGTAAATGGTCTTTACAACCCCAACTACATATTTGGAATCAGCCACTATATGAAGGGCTTCAGTAGTAAAATCTCACAATACCTGGATGATTGCCCATAATTCAGTCTATTGTACTGATGTATGAGGAGGAAATTGTGACCAAAACTTTGATTAAGTACAATAAGCGACATGAGTTTTAGAACCATCAGTAAACACAGTTCGAGCTTGTGAAAGAGATAGTTCAGCTATAAGGTTATTAATGACAAAATGCTGCACTTTGAAAAATTCCTTGCCCCTGCTTAGTGCATCATCTCAAATCCTTGAGATGAATTTATTCCAGAGGCTGATATTGAGATTTTAGTAACATTAGTTTAATGCCACCCAGATAGGAATTATTATTTATTGAAGACATTAATGACGAAAATCCCTGTGATGACTGACAGAGAAATTTCCTTTCTATCTAACATTCTGGGGGTGGAAGGACAGGGATGATGTATTCATTTCTGTAATTAATTCCTGCTGACCTTAGTACATTGTTCTCAGGCCCTGGAAGACTAGAATGTTAGTCAGAAGCAATGAGGGAACTTAGAAGGATCTGGCTCATTGACAAGCTGAAAAGACAGCAATCACCTTGGCTGGATTGTTCCACATCAGGTTTTAACAAGATCAGGACTCATAGTCATTTGGAGCAGGTTGTTGTCAGCAACTGATGCTTGGATGTGTTTGTCAGCCAAGTGGGAACCTGGTAAAACAGACACAAACTGGGAACATAAGTCTTAACTTCTGTTAAATTTATGGACTCATTTGAAGCTTGTTTACGCATATTCTCAATAACTAAGGAAAGGGAAAGAAATTTTGAAAATTTTTATATACGTATAAAGCCATCATTTCTCATAAATTTTATATTTTTAGAATATCCTCTAAAATCCATATAATCTCCAAGCTTTTATGCCTTCAAATCCTTACAACCTGTATTGATGTTCTCAGTGGTTTTTTAATTTTGTTTTTTCTTTGTTTTTTACTTTTTGACCCTTTGAATTAATATAGACTCGAAATAAAAGCATTTTGTCCCATGACTAACCATCATAGGAGCAACTAGACTGCAGTTTTAATTTACCAACCATAGATGAGATGTTGAAGTATTTAAGAAAGATGTTTGGACTTCTCTGTGGATGTCTGTATGGCTAAGAGCTTTAGTCTTGTTATTTTATAGGAGGTCAATCATATAGAACCCTGCAACTCAGAGGATTGCTTGTACTGTGATGATTAATTATTAACTTGCACCCTCTTCCCTCTGCAGGAGCTGCTGGCTGGCTGTGGGCCAGAGATCAAGGAAGGAAGGTGGCCAGTGTCATGCCTCTCCTTAGAGAAGTTTTTCTTTCAGGATCCAAAGTCCTGGAACTGATCCAATAAAAATGCGCAGGTGTCTAGAAGTAGGGGCAGCCTGCCTCCTCTCCTCTAGGATAACAAAGAAGGTCAATAGACAACAATGGACCAGTAATGACAGACAGTACCGCTTAAGCCTTTCAAAGACATGAGCATATAACACAGCAAAATAGTAACAGTCAAAACACAGACCAAGACAAAGTCTGCTCATTCTTTCTCACACACCTTTTAAAATCTCTAGATTTATACTCCGTTGGGCAGGGTACCAGGGACACACACCCTCTATGCTTTTCAAAAACTGAAGCAATTGTTGTTGTCCTTCCTTAGTACCCCTAACCTTTAAAGAATCTATAAGTAAATGTACAAACAGCTGTTTGCTGATTTCTTGGCACATATTCATTTTACTTTTTTTTAACCCTTATATGCAAGCTACTTCTTATTTTACAATTATACTCGAGTTACTTTATTTATTTATTT
>NW_004949192.1:442206-442748 GCF_000317375.1 Microtus ochrogaster
CCCTGGAGCACAAGCTGAAGGTGCCTGGGCTCCCTTTTGGGGGTCCTTGAGGCCATGCATGGTAGGCAGGCACTCACCGCTCTGGGTTGGTCGCCTTAGTGTAGGAGCAGAAAACTGTTCTGAGCAGAGGACCTAGCAGAAAATGCAGGCTTGTGTGTGTGTGTGGGGGGGGGGTCGTGTGTAAGAAAGACAGCCCTGCAGAAGGAGCTAGGGGATGGTGGTCTGTGCTCTCTTCCGGGACAGTCCGCCCCTGGAAAGCACACACTCACCGGTCCAGATGGAACTCCTCAGCACCTAAACAGGGCTGCCTGGTAGCCCGATGATCCCGGGACAAAAGGAAAAAACCTGGCAGGTGGGGCAAGATTCTCTCTGGGTGGGTCGCCTGTCTTGAGTTACTTTTTACTTGTTTTTCCGTGCTGCACAGCTAACCTGTTTTTGTATTTACAATGCACGACTGCTGATACTCCAGAAATATACTTACCGCACCTCCTGTCCTTATAGGAGAAGATTGGCCAATAGCCAAATAAGGTAAAGGCAGTAAT
>NW_004949192.1:443892-452480 GCF_000317375.1 Microtus ochrogaster
GTCAAACTAGGTTCCCATAATACATGGAAATAGTTACATAAACTAATAACCTTGTTGCAACTAATTTCAAGAGCATTGTGCCCTAGTTAATCTAAACAAAAAGCCTGCTGTTATGAGAACAATTTTTGCTGTAATATAATATGAAAAACACCGCATCATGAGATAAACCACAACCTAACCAGAACCTTTGAACTACAGCGCACATCTGTGTTCTCAAGGACAGACTATTGGCAAGGCACATTACCTATGAAAGAGGTCTGCCTCATCCTAACTTGGTTTTCAAAGGATGCCAGCAAGAATGATACCTCAAGTCACCCTTGCACAGAGTTTTTATGCAGTTCAAAACTGACCCTCCACGGTAACCAAAACAAGTTAGCGGAAAACAAAGGAAACTGAGGTAGCATAGAGAGAAAACACAGGAACTGAAGGACATATCATTGATTGGAATCTGGAAAAGTTCTCAAAGCCTACCTTATGTCATGGTTTGGACTATGCAACATAGATTCTAGATGGTCACTCTCACTCTGTAACTGAGTAGTAGTTCATTTGTATTTCTGTATGGATTGTGAGGTGAGAAAGGTACAGTGGTGATACTTAACTATTTTATCCCTCTTTCCCAAAGATTCTGGTCAGGAAAGTGATTTACTCCATTTGATGTTGTGTGGAATGTCAATGACCTTGGAACATGAAAGGTGAGTACAGTGCATTTTTTACTGATAAAGTTCGGGTTATGGTCACTTAAATATATAGCATAAAATTGTAAGCATTCATTTTTATTTAGTCATATTTAAATTTTCTATTAATAACTCCTTACAAATAGTGAATGAATTAATTTTGTGGCATTCTTGAAATTATTCAATAATTTTCTTTAAAAATGTGCAGGATATTCTAGCTGATTTCATATGGTGTTTCTAAAGAAATGACATCTTACAGACATACATAGTTAATTCTAAAAATTATAGCATCTAGTTATGTATCTGGCTAATTTGAAGAGTATGTTATTATAGCATTATTTTTTCCTGTGAGGATCATGCACATATTCCCATGTATCAAAACCAAAACAAACAAACAAACAAACAAACAATACAAAATTTCGTTTGGCCCTCTTCTGGAAATCCAGCAATAAGATATGTTTCAAACCCGCAATATATGTGAAGAAACAAATTTTTAATGCAAGAATGTGAGACTTTCATAAGAAATGCAGAGTCACCCATGCATTATTTCCCAACAGAAAATATATGGAATCATAAGCATGGTGGAAGAAATTCTCTCACATTGTCTG
Source organism: Microtus ochrogaster (assembly GCF_000317375.1). Lineage (NCBI taxonomy): Eukaryota > Metazoa > Chordata > Mammalia > Rodentia > Cricetidae > Microtus > Microtus ochrogaster. The sequence goes on from NW_004949192.1 coordinate 445,175, forward strand.
ATCAAAAGACAGCACATATATTGATTTGCTATATTTGCTTCATTTAAGCTCCTCAGTTATATAAATGGTTTTTACATAGACCACACACACACACATACACACACAAATTGTGTACAAATATGAAGAATAATATTTATTAAGAAATATGTATGTGGTTATATAGAGTAGTTACTTTTCTTCCTTAGATAAAAATGAAGTATTCCCAATTGACTCATTAAGTTGTTTTTTAAAACATTTTAAATACTACTAAGTATGCCATAACTTGCTCAAATGATACAGAAGCTATTGAAGCATACTGTCTACTGTCTTGTTCTTCATAGTTGCCTAGCCAAAATTATAAATAACCTAGGACCACCAACACAAGGTTACATCATACACAGTTTGATGCATACTCCCCCATCAATCAATAATTAAGAAAATGCTTTATAGGATTCCTACAGCAATTTCTTATGATGGTATTTTTCAATTGAATTTTCATTTTCCTATGACTCTAGACTGCGTCAGGTTGAATATAAATAAGACAGCACATGCATAGTAATGTTGGGCCAGTGACAGGGAGACTACCTGTGATACACAAAGAAAAATATCCAGTGCTCTCCAATACCCTTTCATGCCTTCAATACCAGAACCACCTAGGCAGCATGTATATTTCCACTTTTAGCTGCTAGCATGATATACAACCTTGGTGACATCTGGAACACAGCTTCTGTGTACTAATGCTCAGGATACATTTGTTTGAAGACATCATCTCTTCTTAATCACAGCTGATTCTTCAGCCTCATTTGACTAGCATACACTGTTCCATCAAATCAAATTTTTTTTTCTCAATGAAGTATTTCTTTATGTACCCCTTGATATTCTGGAACTCATTCTGTAGAGCAATCTAGCCTCAAATTCAGAGACCCATGTGCATCTGCTACCCAAATACTAGGATTAAAGTTATTCACCACCACTGCCCAGCTAAATATATAGGCTAGGCTAACCTTGAACTCATGATCTGCCTGCCTCCACTTCCCTCAGCAAATCCAACTGGTCTTTGGCCAACACAAGTGTTCCAATGCAAATATTTTTCTTTATTATTAGTTGGTTCTGGTCTGTCATTAGTTGCCTGTGATTATTCAGCTCCAGCTGACCAGACAGCACAGATTCTACACAAAAATGAACTCACTGAATTACTGCATCCGTATGAAATTGCTCAAGCCAGATCTCCACTATCTGCACTAGTCTTAACATTCTTATCTTCCAAGTGAAAGAGCAGATCACTTACTTTTCAATATTGAAAGACCTTTCTACTTCAGAAGATCAAGGTTTTTCTACAATCTTTCCAAAATCATATGATCAGTTCTGAGAAATCAATATTTCACTCCTGGTACCAACTGCTGTCTTAATTACAGGTACTACTGCTGTATGAAACACCATCACTACAATCAATTTAGGGAGGAAATTGATCATTTGGGTTACATGAACACATCATATTCTTTCAGTGAAGGAAGTTCAGGCAGAAATTCAAACAGGGCAGGAAATATGAAGTTGGAGTTGATGCAGAGGTCATGGAGAGTTAGTTTACTTGTTTAATGTCATGGTTTGCTCAGTCTACTTTTATAAAGGTGGGCTGGTGAGTGGAAAAGTTTTTATTTGCTCTTACAACTGCTATTACATTATCTACAAAGTCAGGGCAGGGGCTCCAGACAGGAACCTGAAGGCAAGAGAGAATTTAGAGAGCATGGAGAAGTTCTCCCAATGGCTTGCTTAGCCTGCTTTCATGTAGTTCCCAGAACTAGAAGCCCAACGGTAACATTGCTTACAATGAGGTAGGACTGCCCAGGTCAGTCATCTACAAAGAAAATACCCAACAGGGTTTTACTCAGGACATTTTCTCAGGTGAGGTTTCCTCATTTCAAATGGCTATAGCTTGGGTCAACTTGTTATAAATCTAGCAACCATATTATACCCGAAACCCCTCTTCTTTAGTTACCATGTTCGCTGTGTGTTTGTAAATTGACTTTTGTCCTTATTGCCTCTCTACAGACAAATATTTCCGTCATTACTAAAACCTGTACACAAAAACATTATTGCTGTCCTAATCCTCTTCATTTGTCATATTGCCACTATGCCTGATACCTGTGCTTAAACTTGATCACATATGTATGTGTGTATATATACTTTTTATTCTAAAATTGTAGTGCAATGTTTCTTCAAACAGTTTGCATTCTGCACTCCTACTCACATTTTCTCATATTGTGAAAACTTTCAATCATTTAAAAAACATCAACAGAAAGATAGGCTAAGTGAACTGTTCACTTCAGTGTATATCCACGTAACTGCATGCCTATTAGTTTTGTGTAGTCTGTGATAGTGCTCTTCAGATTTTGCTTCCATACAGTTTAAAATATTACGATTTTTTTGGTTTTGTTTTTGGACGTTTGCCACAGTTACATTGGAGAAATTTCTGTTCTTAGAATTTACTTGTTTAAATAAGACATTCTATTGAGGATACAGTTGTAGTTTGCATATCTTGGATAGTAGATTCTCATTACATTTTTGATTTGCAAACTTTTTGTTCCATTGTCTGCTCCATCTCTCTGTCTTTTCTTTCATGCTCTGTGAGATATTTTAGTTGCTATTTTAGGTGTAGCCCATTTGGAATTTGTAAGCCTTTAAAGGGATAATTTGGGGAACATGGACTGAAACAGAAATGTTACAAGGAGATGGAGGTGTTGAGTATGATTTTTCATATAAGGTTTTTCAATGCAGTATGATATCACCTATGTGCTGCCTTTTTTACCTACCATCTTTCAAAGATTTCTCCACAAAATGACATTTGTACTTATCACCCACTTCAGGGTATCTATCATTTTTATTCTGTCTTCTACAGTGATTCTGGAGTTAATGTAAGTAGGATAGACATAGGAAATGAAGGAAGGACTGGCATTCAGAAACATGTATTGAAGGTCTGGGAGTCCATAGGTTGTACTTGCTTTGATGAAGTTAATCCATTGTGACTAACTTGTCAGTGTACTTAATGTGTATATCTGGATCCAGGAGATGTGTTTCCTGTATATGGCTGAGAGAGTAAGTTTTATGGTATATGGAAGAAAAAGGGTTATGTTATATGGGAGAAAAAGGAGACCTATTGATAATAGGTTTCTGTGAAATATCATCTCAGACTGTACATATCCATTTAGAAGGAAGCTAGCTAGGAGGATAGATTTGCTGTTGCACTGAGTCTCACCTGTGAAATGTTTTGACAATCCCATGAGTCTGATGCATTGGGACATAGCCATGACTATATCCATGTCAGATATATATAGATATAGATATAGATATAGATATAGATATAGATATAGATATAGATAGATATATATTCTCTAAGAACTTCATTATATGTCCACAAGTTCTTAAGATATACTTTGAAGTGTATAAGGTTTGGAATTTATTGATCTTTGGATTGTATTTTTAGATAGTACATCTTCAAAGTTTTTTGCACACAAGCATATTCACTGTTTACCGTCTTCTTGTATTGGTCTCCATTTTCATTTTTAAAACAATTTTTTTCTAGAAATGCAGGTAGACTAGCATTTTGGGTAGACTAGCATTTTGTGACCCACAAGGAAATTTTTAAGTCTTTTCCAAATACTGGAATACTTTCCTGCACAACCCCTCGTCTGAACATATTTATGTGGGTAAAAGGTTTTTTACTTGGTTTTACATGCTAATATAATGGGCAATTTATTGCTTGTGCCATGCCCATAGTCTCCCTTTTCCTTTTCCTTTGTATATGTCTATACCCTATGTTACCATAAAATTCTGACCTGTCAATAAGTTTCCTTATCAAATTATTTCCATATAATTATTCACATCTGTATTAATTTCTTAAATAAATGGATTACTCTCCAGGGAATTCATCATGAAAGATCATGAACTGTATCTGAGGAACAACCATGTGTACTTAGCATGTGAGTCTGCCCTGCTGTGCCTTCATACTGATATCAGCTTTGGAAGTGACCCACAACTGCAATCCTGAGCAGAGAACCTGTGAGTAATCTAATGTGCAGCTGGGAGTTGTGATCTCATATGGTTTTGTGGTCATTTTTTTCTGGCAAAATTCAGAGAAATTACTAATGTCTGGGAACTGGAGCTCAAGTATCCAATATGATTTTGTAGGTAGGGATCAGATTCCCACTGGGTACACATGGTAAATTTCCCTGTTGAAAGTCATTCTGCTGAATCTCTTTTTAACCACATGGTCAGATGTAGAAGTCAGCTTGATTCAAGAAATAAGCAGGCTAGCTAAAAGATAAAGCAATTATATTTTTATTTACTTATAGGGAAAAAAAACTCATGAAACAGGAACAAGAATTCCAAGCTCAGCTTTGCTTTTTGGGAACCACAGAGAGAGTGCACCTGTGCTGTGCGCCCAATTTTTTTTCCAGGTACCAGAAAGCCACACCCTATCTTTGTCCCACCTCTTGAAGATAATTGGTTAACAAAGATTCCAGTATTAAAGAATGCTTATAAAGTGATATTATACATTGGAAGAGAGATAGAGAGGAGAAAGTGATCTGTCTTGTAAACTAGTAAGGAAAGGTATCCAAATTTGTGTTGAGGTTTTATATGGATTTTAGTGGGCCACATTGTGCTCCAGTTTCTTGTTATAAGGGCTGCTTTTTGGTCCCTGACTGCTCAGCCCATAAATATCACACATACTATATTATTTAAAACACTTCTTGTCCAATCACTTTAGCATATTTCTGGTTAACTCATATCCTAAACTAATCCACCTCCATTAATCAATGTATCACCATGTGGCTGTGTCTTACAGGGTACAGTTCTGTCCGGTATCTGTCTCCGGCAGGAACTACATCATTTCTCGCTTATTCCTCCTCCCTTCTACAAGGATTCAGTTTAGTTTTCCCTGCCTAACTAAGTTCTGCCTTATCAAAAGGCTAAGGAGGTTTCTTCATTTATCAATTGTATTCATAGAATACAGATGGAACTTCCACATCAGATGCCCCAATGTTACAGAAGAACTTCGATTGACTGTCCAGGCAAATGTTTGAAAAGATTTTTTAAATTTGCCTATTTGTAAACATAGAAATGATTATTGTGGTACTTGGATCTTTTCAGTGGAAATGCTGGCTGTTATTGCAGAGAAGGTTTTGCCCTGTAGCTGCCCCAAGTAATTGACATTGCTGGGTTGAGATTTTCCTAGATTCATGTGCCTGAATTATATCTGCAACCCCAGTAAGAACAGTTATTAACAAATTAGAATTTAAAAACTTTTTTTTAAAATTTTATAGATACCTTTTCAAGGATGAATGGACTTTTCTTCATGTTTCACTAGGGAAAGATAAATATCAGGAAAGTATCTCAAGGTGCAGTTATTATTATATTTTGAAAATTTTTTAACTTTTGAAATTATAATATTATTACAAAATTTAACCTGATGCATTCTTCATGCAAACCCTCCTATACACCCCTTTTTACTCTCATTAAAATTCATGTCCATTTAAAACCTTCTTTGATGTTTTATGTACATAATTTTATCAACGTACATACATATTTTTAATAACTAAAGACACCCTGTGTTGGTCTGTCTACTGTTAATGTTTGTATTTTAAGTGCTGACCATTAAGTAATCAAAACCATTTGTGTGTGTGCTTCCCTTGTTAAAATGATTTTTTTCAAATCTTTTGAATGAAGTACATTTTCTCCAGTATTCTTTGCTTTATCTTTATATGAAAGAAAAGATTTCTCTTTTGAGCATTGCTTTTGATACTTACTTGTCTATAGTCTATGTGAAACTCTAGATGGCACCAGTGTACCTCAAATTTCATAACTGTATTCTTCAGTAAGCTGATTGATGCCAGGCCTCCTCTTATTCTTTCTTTAGGAAATATATATTTCTCCAGCACCCCTTGCTAGGGAAGATAAATGTGGAAATACATTAAGTTAGACCTATCCCAGAGAGAGAGCATAGATGACATTTATTTCTCTCTCTCTCAATAAAATCTATGGCTGCACACCTAGTATCTCTTTTGGAATTTATAAGATAAGTTAAATTATTAGTAGTAAATGACATTTTTTGATCCCTTATCTCAGATATATCTCAGATATGTTTATAATCATGTGTGTTGTGTCATAGTTCAGCACATCTGAAAGCAGGCAGTGTGAGTGGAATGCTCTTATCTTGTTCTTATTCTCAGGACAGTTTCATCAATACTGAATTTCTTGTGGTTCTATACAAATTTTAGAAAAGTTTTGAACATTGTAAGAAAAGAATGGCATAAATGGAGGTCTGTAGGCCCACTGTATTTATTAGCTATATTGCCTGTAAATATTGCAGTCATAATACTATTGAAACTACTTTTCTAAAAATTTTGAGCTTTCTAAACCTTAAGTAGATCTTACTTATCGTATGAAAAGTTTAGGCATACAGTTTCTCAATATTTATTCCTAAATATTTTCCTGTTTATTTTATAATCCTGATGTAGGGTCTCACAAGATTGCTCATGATAATCTCAGACTCAAGCATGCTGGAAGTGCTTCTCCCCAGCTTCTCAGAAGGTTTCACTGAAGACACACTCACCACACCTAGCTGGTGGTAATGCAAATCTTGTTTTATTTTTCTCTTTTCTTTTTAATTACAGTTCTTGCATATAACATTCCATCATATTTTTATGTTTTAATGTAGTAGTATCTTTGCTGGTAAATTTATTAGTCCATATTTTGTATATGTCTTTCTATTTCTGCAAATATTATATCCTATTCATTTTAATTAGACATAGTTTATGTTATTGCTATAGAAACAACTACTGTTGATATTCTCCAGTCATTTCTCTGAAGACAATGTCCAGTAAATGTTCAATGAAGTGGCATCCACTTGTATTTTTTCTTTCTAACTTTTTGGGACATACTGAACCTTTTGAATTCTAAGTATAATGTCCCTTTAAATTCATAATATTCAAGTTCAATGCATGACCCGATATCTTGAGTATTTTTTTCATATTGCATTGATCTTTCTTTATAAATATAAAGATTTCATACATTCATATAAGTTTTACTTTTTAAATTTCAATTCTTTTGTCCTTTTCTCCTTTTCTGATGAAACAGTATTTCTTACCAATTGTGATATATCCTTCCCTTTTATATTTAAAAATATAAGAACTTAACAAAAAACTTGTTTATTTGCATAATTCCCACATTACTGTCTCTCAAACTCTTACTGAGTTACCTCAATCTCAATTTCATTACATTCTAATTAATTATTTATATATATACATATATACAGGCAAAACTATTTTAT
>NW_004949192.1:453348-455352 GCF_000317375.1 Microtus ochrogaster
TATTATGTATATAGTTCTCATATTTATTTTTTTAAATTTAGATTGGTAGAATATTTTATGCTTTCTGATAACTTATCCCATGTGATATTTAAAAATACGTAAGTCTCTTGATTGACCTGTCTTTTTTATTTAGGTATGTCAGCAACTGTTTTAAAATTAGACTTTTTATTTCATTTTTGTCTATTATTATTTGGTACTTGCTGTCCTATTTGTTATCAATTTATTTTTATTTATTATACATAGGAGATATCATACTGTAAAATTGAGCTAGCAGAGTGAAGGGTTTTAAGAGATAGGTGGTGATATAGACATGGGATTTGTATGCACACTCCCATTTCTAATTCTGGGTCTTCTGACAACAAATTAACACATTGGCAATTATTATTCCAGAAAAGCCCTATATTTGTGTCACCAGGCCTTTTTTGGTATATAATTCATTTTACTAAATACATATTTCTGCTAATTGTAATATTTTTCAGTCATTTCTGCCTCTATATTACCATTTCTTTTATTAATGCTACAACAATTAATTTTTAATAATTGCTATCTTCACTAAGTTTAATATCTAGATCTGTATTGGTATATGGGAAATTTAAGTGTACTTTATGTGTTGTTGAGTGAGGATCTCAATTTTCATATTTTATCAATTTATGCCATTGTAAATATCAGAAGATTTTGAAATTCAATGATATTTTAGACACACACACACACTCCCATTATAATATCAGAATTGGTCAACCAGTCTAAAGGGCTAGTAGTCTCTAGGATCCCTGACAAAATCTGTGTCAATTAAAGTAAGCTGAAATTGGAAGGAGGAGGATTTCCATTGTTGACCTTGTCTGTCTACAATTTTACACATATAGCAGAACCCTTACACATACATAAACATATACACAAATGTATTTAAGTGTTCATTTGGAGCACCTGATTTCATTTCACTAGTCTATGTTTAACTATATACCTTATCCTAGTGACTTAATGATAACAAATTTCTCCTAAGGTTTAAAACATGAGTGAAAATTTTAGTTCTCTGTGTTTACTCTTCTAACTGAATATGGTGTCAGTGTTGGCTATTTTATGGCCATTCCTTATGAACTATAATGAGTTTGGCCATAGACCATATCTTCATCACTGTGGCTGGGGTATTTTTAGTATCTAAATAGCTTTGAAAATTATTGGCTTCTAAAGTCAATTAATTGCTATATTTAAAATATAAATGCATGTTATTAACAATCCTATATACATGTTTATAGATTTAAAAGAATCTATTTTCCCATATTTTGTTATTTAACTTACATCATTCATTTCTTGTGGAACTTCTGACTGTGCTGTTCAGTAAGGTTCTGATTCAAGCCATGCTTCCTCTCTGTATCTCAAGAAGTTGACACTGGAGGAAACACCTTCGGTGAGTTTATGGTATTGTAGAATGACTTACTTCCTGATTTCATTTTGGATTGTTGATTACTCATGTAAACAATTAGATTGCATTATATCTGTTTTTTATTTTGGAATTTTCTGGGTATTTGAGGAAATATTGAAAGCTAGGGTAAAGATCATTTCTTTTGTACAAGATTTCCTGAGTCACAGCAACTGAAAATGACAGTTTAGGAGAGCAGGCTAATTGACATTTGTTTCTGTTATTTTGCATATTTAGAATGTGGAGACAAACTCTAAAATTTTCTACCTGCAAGATGATGGACCCCCTGTAATATGAAGAATGAATAAAGAATAATTCTTCTTCCATGTAGATAAGGTGGAGTTTTTCCTGGTCTATTTCTATAGCCAACATAGATGGAGCTGGTCAGGCATACACAGCTATAGACAGGAACAGCAGACTTCTGGCAGATCTCATTTCTCTATACATCCTAATCTTGTAATGAGGCTAGTGTAAGATTTATTCTGGTAGGTGTATATCCTATCCTAGCTAAAGAGAACAGGTGATCTTTGTGATGTGCAAGTTTATTTTCAAATTCATCCCATTTTATTCTTTTGGCAATTTATAAG
>NW_004949192.1:457170-460235 GCF_000317375.1 Microtus ochrogaster
CATTTCCAATCTGATTAATGAGGTTGAACAATTCTTTAAGTATATTTTGGCCATTTGAGATTCTTCTGTTGAGAATTAGCTGTTTTAACCTGTACCTCATATATAACTGGATTATTTGGTATTTTGATGTCAGGTTTCTTGAATTTTTTTGTATATTTTGATCAGCCCTCTGTCAGATGTTGGGTTAATGAAAATCATATCACATTGTATATTCTGCTGTTTTGACTTACTGACAGTGTCCTTTGCCTTACAGAAAATGTTCAGGGTCAAGATGTCCAACCTATTAATTGATCATCTCAATGTCTGTGCTACTCTTGTCATATTCAGGACATTGTCTCCTTTGCCAAAGCATTCAAGGTTACTTCCTACCTCATTGTATGTACTCACTCATAAATGGATGTTAGATGTAAAGTAAAGGAAAATGAAGCCACAATCCACAGACACAGAAAGGTGAAATAACAGTAAGGGCCCAAGGAGAGATACATGGGCTTTCTCTGGGAAGGGGAAAAGGAAGAGTTCACCTGAGTAAACTGGGGGATGTGGTGATGGAGGTGTCAGAATATGAGGATTCAGGTTGAATTGGTTTGGAGTAGGATAAATGGAAAGAATAATGAAAAATATATCTTTAATGGGGAGCATTTTGGGGTTAAGTGGAAAGCTCATTCCAATGAAACACCCCAGGAATCTAAGAAGGATCCCAACTAAGACCTCTAGCAATAATGGAGATGGTACCTATGCTGGTCTCTTCTAATCAGATTGCTGACTATCCTAATTGTCATCAGAGAGTATTCATCAGGTAAAAAATGGAATTAGATGCCGAAATCCACATACAAGCACCCTGCCAATATCCAGACCCCTGTTAAAGAGAGAGAGAGGAAAGAATGTATGAGTCAGGGGTCAAGGTCAAGACAAGAGAACCCACCGAGACAGTGAGCCTGAGCTCATGTGAGGTCATGATCTCTGGGTTGATGGCCAGGGAACCCTCATGTCACTAACCTAGACTCTCTGCATGTGTGTGGAAGTTGTATAACTTGGCATTTTTTGAGCATCAAGACCTGTCCCTGGTGCTTTAGCTGGTTTGGGTAAGCCCTATACCCAAGCTTGTTTTCCTTGCCCAACCTCGATGCTTGGTCCTGCCTCAATTTGTTATCTCATGCTTTGTTGACTCTCATGGGAGTCCTGCCCTGTTCTGAAAGGAGATATAGTGGGATTATTTGGGGAAGGCTAGAAGGAAGGTGTATGGGAGGGGATGGGAACAGTAGGGTGTGGGGAAACTGTGGTCTATATATTACAATTTCACAGAAGGCGTCTATCATAAATTAATAGAGGTGAAGACAATCAAATCTATCCCATGTCCGTGAAAATTATGCCTCTAGACTAATCAATGTTTTATTTTCTTATTTGAATAGAAATATTTTGCGTTGGGATGATTTGCATAGTAAGGACTTCTACTAGTATTCAGATCTCATGAATGACAGGTAGTATTTGGCACTAAGATCATAGAAGGAAACAGAGCCACTGTATTATTCCAGAAAGTCAACCTAACTAATACTGTAGCACTAGAGTACATTATGTTACTGGACTTTTAACATGGGTAGAGTAGAGCAAAAGGAGTCAGGTTCACCACACAATCATTGTTGATGAAATGAAGGGATTTGTTGTGTAATAGTTAGTGCGTCCTGTCCATAGTGATATATGGAAGAAATAATTAGTGAGGATAGATTGATTCTATGTTGAACATTGTTTATTATTTGATTTAATATCCTCTTGGTTTTGAAATCTTGATATCACTTGACACTTGTTCAGAACAGATGACACTTGGTGTCCCAAGTGCTTTACCATGGTTATTTTTATAGTCATCTTATTAAATATCATGCATTGGCTCAGAAATTTGCATTATTGATTACATAGAGTGAATATCCTTGTGGTTCTTGAATTGTTTTCAGTTGGTTTCTCTTTTTAATGTAACATATTCCTGGGTCAGTAGTTGGCTCAGTCAGTAACATTCATACTTTGAAATTATATACATATGAGCTTATTTCTGGAACACACAGGTAAAAATCCAGAAATAGTATTCTGGGCATGTGATCCCAGGGAATGAATGACAGTGACAGATCTCAGACTTTTGCAGTATTTCCAAACTAGGTTATTTTGGTGAATTTTAGTGAATGTAACTGTCTCAACTGAACCCTACATAGGAGCTATTGGAATCAAAATAGTATTTTTTAAATATAACTGCAAAGTTGCACACATGAACTCCAAGCAGTTAAAACTGCATATACATGATTTGTACCAGGTCAAGGTAGGCAAAATTTCAGGATGGCTGTTACAGGAAGTACTGAATTCTAACTCCTATTTTAGTAGTCACTGGCATTTGATGAACTGCTGTAGAAGGACAAATTTATTTTCTACAGTAATGTTTGATCTCGAAAATGTCCAGCTTTCAGGGGAGTTCCACACATCCATGAAGACACAGGCAGCCCTAAATTAACTCAGTTTCTATGAAGAAATGAGGGAGCCTGGTCTCCATAACCCTATATTTTGACTGTTTATTGTTCTCTGAAATGATATCTTTGTTACAATGAAGAATTTCTTCATGTTGAGAGAAGCTTCCATTTATCCCAGTGTATGAAGATAAAGTTTTAGAAGTTGTTAATTTGCATTAATAATTTGTGGGTGACAATTTTCTTCCCTTACCAATAAGTTCACCACCACTGAATAATAAAGTGGGTTTCTAATAGCATGCATTGTTTCCTGTTGTTGAACAGGTCATAAGCACAGATAGAGGTGCATTGGATACCACGCAGATACATGTGTTAATACTGCACATATAAGGTTATTGTGCCATGCTGTTCATTGATGTAGTACATAGCCATTTAGGACATGAGATTGTCTTCCTCCTTCAGAAGCTTGCAAAATCATAATGGATGCATCTACAAAACACTTTCATACCTAGTGCTCATGGTACAATGCAGTGAAGTGGGCAGAAAATTTGTGAAGAGCCAGAAGATCAGGGAGAATACTATGATATTGTGTGTCCCAGTAATATCAGAAGCTTCACCTAT
>NW_004949192.1:461805-463002 GCF_000317375.1 Microtus ochrogaster
TTTTTTCAGTCAGGCTCCTGGCTGGAGTCCAGCTCCCAGCTGGATCCTGGTTCTAGCCAGGACCTGACTATAACCTACTAGTCAATGAAGGAGGATTGCTCCTGAAACCCACCAAGAGACAGAGCCAAGTGACATCCAGCATAGCCAGGTACTTTCTACGATTTCCTACGTGCTGACCGAATAACCTGCTCCTTTTTCCTGTGCAGAAAATGTGTTCCTGTTTCCTAAGCGGCTGCATCCCATTTAAGATACATCGTTCTCATTCAGCTTTTTATTTTGTCTTTATCTGCAATGCATGTGATTTGTCTCAGCCTTCAGTATTTAATCAAGATAGGAGAACAGCTACTCCTTATACTACCTTCATGGAACTACTGTGTGAATAATTTTCTTTAGGTCCATCTTTTATATGTCAACCTGAAACTCTGAGAGCTCTTAGCTGAAACATTTGCTGACACTATGTATATTTGCATGTGGTGTTTTCATTGAAGATAATATTTGTTCCATGTAATATATAATGACTATTGTTTCCTATCCTCTATCTCCTTTAAGGTATTTCCCACATTCTCATCTGCCCAAATCTACTCTCTCTCTCTCTCTCTCTCTCTCTCTTTCTCTCTCTCTCTCTGTATCTTTTTCTTTCAATTGAATATACCCTGGAATATAAAAATAGTAATGATACTAAAATTTAAATATCAATAATAATAAAAATTAAAAACATCAGAATAGAACAAAGGTAACCAATATAAGAAAAATAGCCAAAGAAAAGCATACATGCAAAGGCACATATGTTTATGCAAACATAAATGCCACAAAAACACAAACGGTGTGTGATTCCCCTCTGTATACAGTAAATATCATTAGTTAGTAAAGAAACTGGCTTGGACTTTTAAGGTAGAATAGAGCTAGGCAGGGAAATCTAGCTGGGAGAAAGGAGGCTAGTTTAGAGAGAACCCATGGAGCTCCCACTGGAAACAGTCACACTGAAAATTTGCCGGTATGCCATGACCTCATGGTAATGCAAAGGTTAATGGAGATGTGTTAAATTAAGATAAAAGAGTTTGCCAATAATAAACTAGAATTAATGGGCCTACCAGTGATTTAAATAATGTAGTGTCTGTGTTATTATTCGATGGCTGGTCAGGGTGCCAACTGTAGAAATTTGCTCGATTCAGGAAATAACTAGGGCAGCTAAAAGAT
>NW_004949192.1:463501-468166 GCF_000317375.1 Microtus ochrogaster
CCCTGAGTGGTTTTCATTTTTTTTGTCTAAAATCACAAAGATATTGTGATATGACCCTTATATACACATACATGTTTTTGTATAAACTTCTCATATCAGCCCCTTTGAACGGCCCTATCACTATAACAACCTATGGTGGGACTGTTATACTATTGAAGGTCAAGTGCTAGAGGCTGCTGTGGATTTCAGAAAAACAATTTTAGTACCAATCCATAAGATTTATACAGAGATTGACAATGTGGGGGAATGGTGGTCAGAATGATAAGAATGCCTTTCACAGAGTTGGATTTGAGTGTGACAATTTGTATTTTATTTTATGCTCTTTAATCTTCCATAATTTAATCGTAGTGTTATATTTGCTGATTGAGTGAGTATAAAGACTGTGGTTTGGCCTGTACCACCATCTAGGATCACCAGAAGATTGATGGTAGCTCATCAATCAATTTCTTGGGTTAGGAGAATGTAGTGATGAGGCGAGCAGGCCTGCTTTTTGTCCCTCCCGGGTCCTGCATGGCTAGCTTTACACCCGAAATAACAACACACAAATTATATTCATTTAAATACTGCCTTACCCATTAGTTTCAGCCTGTTATTGGCTAACTCTCATCACTTGCTTAACCCATTTCTATTAATGTGTGTAGCACCATGAGGTGGTGTCTTACTGGGGAAAGATTCAGCATGTCTGGCTCCATGGCGTCTGACCCAGAGAGGAGAGGCATGGTGATTGCCTCACTTTCTTCTTCCTCCCACCATTCTGTTCTGTCTACTCCACCCACCTAAGGGCTGGCCTATCAAATGGCTAAGGCAGTTTCTTTATTAACCAATGAAATCAACAGATAGACAAATGACCCTTCTCCATCAGGTGAAACGGTTAAGGTGACCAGAATGGGGGAAACTAACCAATTGAATCCAGTGGTATGTGTAGAAATTATGCTGTAGAAATCATGCTCAAGCATATAGAACACGTTATTTTTGTGGAAAGAATACTGGCTCTGGATCCCGACCCCTGGGGGAGAGATTTGGGGCCAAAGAGCCTCCTAAGTCTCACGGCACAAATGTAATGATAAATATAAAAAATGTTGAAGATCCCTGAGTATCTGCAGTGGCAGAAATGCCACAGATCCCCAAGTGGCAGCAGTGGGCAATAGGTCTTGAGAGCAGCCATTCTCAGGCAGGGATGGCACAGTTTCTCCAATGGCTGCAGTGGGACATGAGTCCCAGGCAGGGAGCAAGCCATGTGGTGGGTGAAAGGCCTCAATGAAGCAGCAAGTCTCATAAAGAGAGATAGTCAGATGGGCATGCAATGAGCAATGCCATAGGTTTGTGAAGGCACCTGGTCCCAGGCAGGGAGCCATGCAACAGGTGAGAGACAGAGACATGGTTAGGCATGCCATGCAGCATGAGGTTTGATATTTATTTGGTAGGTTATAAAAGGGAAAGGGTAGAAGGAGAGAAGAGCAGAGATAGAAGCAGACAGATGGATAGGTAGGTTGGTAGATAGATAGACAGACAGACAGACAGACAGACAGACAGACAGACAGATAGATAGATAGATACAGAAGGGGAAGGGGAGAAGTAGAGAGAGACAGAAGCTGCCTCATTGGCAGGAAGGCGGAAAAGAAACTTGGACTGCAAGCAGTAAGGAAGGTCTGTGTGCCTCAGTGAATGGGGAAGGGATTAGGTGGGACTTGTCTCTAAAAGGGACAGGACAGATTATTACACACACAAACATACAGATTTCTAAGTAAATAAATAGAAAAAACATCTATGTGTGCTATATAAGTGAAAACTCAAATTTTACCGTGTTAATCAATTATAACAGAACATTTGAGAAACTTTACCTGGTATGTCTTGGGCAATTTATATGATTAGTAAAATGATTAGTAGTAAATGCCATTTTTGAGTCCTTATGTTCTTTTAGATACGTTGCTTTTATAAGCGTGTGTGGGTTTTTTTTTTCATATTTCAGCATGTATGAAAGCAGAAATTGGGAGTGGAATAATCTTGTTCATATTCTCAGTGCAGTTTCATCAATATTGGATTTCTTGTGGTTCTATACAAATTTTAGAAAAATGTTGATCATTGCAAGAAAAGAATGGCACATAAGGAGGTCTGTATGCTACTGTATGTAATCTCTATATTGCCCGTGAATATTGCGGTTATAATACTATTGAAACTACTTGTCTAAGAATTTATACCTTGATAAACCATATGTAAATGTTACTGATCATATGAAAATGATTTTCTGTTTAAGTGCACATGTATTACAGTTTCTCAATATTTATGCCTAAACACTTTCCTCTTTATTGTATGATCATGATATTGAGTCTCACAAGCTTGCTCATGATAATCTCAGACTCAGGCGTGGGTGAAGTGCTTCTCCCTAATTTCTGAGGAGGTTTCACTAAAGACATACTGACCACACCTAGCTGGTGATACAGCAAGTCTAGTTTTATTTTTCCCTTTCCTTCCCAATTACTAATTTCTTGCATGTATCATTCAATTAAATTTCTTAGCTATTCGTGTAGTACTATATTTGATGGATATATTTATAAGTCCAAATACTTTATATATGTCTTACTATTTCTGTAAATTGTACATCCCATTCATTTTAATTAGACATAGTTTATGTTCCTTACTATAGCAACAAATACTATTCATTTTTTCCAGTAATTTTCCTGAAGACAATGTCTAGTAAATGTTCTGTGAAGTGGTATCCACTTGTAGCTGTTTCTTCTAAAATTTGGGGACATACTGAACCTTTGAGGATTGTAGTAGGAATTACTTTCATTCAACTATGTAAAATTCAAGTTCAATGCATGACCTGATTTCTAGAATATCTTCTTCTTCTTCTTTGATTTATCTTTCATAATAAATAGAAAGATTTCATACATTTATATGAGTTTTAGTCATTTTCATCCCAATTCTCCTATCCTGTTCTACTTCTCCACTAAAACTGTATTTCTTAACTCACTCTCCTATATACTACTATTTTATATTTAAAATACAAGAATTTAATAAATACATGTGTATTTTATATTTTCCACATCACTGTCTCTCAAACTCTTACTGTGTAGTCCTCACCCCACCCTCAAATCATTACCTCCTAATTCATTATTTTTATTATGTATTACACACAAATCTATATACACACATAGTAATGTGTAAATATAACCAGTTCATTTTTAGTTCTAAAATTTTCTGTGGATATAACAACCATATGATAATGCTGTTGGATATTATGTCATTTTATGAATGTGGTGGTAATGGCCTCTAAGTTGCATGGACTCAACAACCATGTAATGTTTGTGATTTACAATATTCAATGTGCTTTACATCTTTTGAAGGAAGACTTGAGTTCAATTAGGTAGACATTAGTTATTGATGAGATTTATGAGAAAGTATTGTACCTTTAGTGAACTCTAGCCATGCTGGTCATTATCATTCAAAGTCATTATAACTAAATTGGACATTTCAAGACTTTTCATTTCCTTGACAGCTTTCCTATAAACTTCCTGGTCTCTGATAGCTATTCTACAGGCCCAGTGATTTATGTAGTTCCTGTTCAAATTTTTATAGTTCCCTAACAAAAATTCAGTGTTTCAGCAACAGGAACTTAACTTCCACTTCTTAGAAGCAACCAAGGTCACCACAAACAGACTATTATCTTGTTAGTATCCTGGGCTCCCTTACCAACAATTTGAATGGAGGATTTTTTTGTCTGGTTTTGGTGTTTTTCTTAGGTCATTGCCTCTGTTGTGCAGATTATCTTCCAAAATGTGTTCAATTTCTGATTATCTGTATACATAATTGATATGTATTAAATAATTTTGAGAAAATATAAAATATTTATTTCTTATTTTCATCATGCTTGTAGTTTCTCCTTATTGTTTTGTGATTTTACCTCTTGAATCTTAATAGAACCACTTTGCAGAAATGACAAGTCACAGTATTATGTATGTCCCCCTTATATTGTTTAAATCTAGAGTTGTGGAATATTTTATACTTTCTGATCAATTAACTTACCCAATATGATGTTTAAAAATATTTGAATCTCTTGACTAACCTATCTCTTTTAATAAGGTATGTTAGGACCTGTTTCGGATTTTGACTTTTTACTTCATTTTTGTCTATTATTAAATGGTAGTTGCTATTTTATTTGTTATCACTTTATTATTATTTATGATGCATAAAAGACATCGTACTGGTAAACTGAAGTAGCATAGTGAGCAGTTTTAAGAGATGGGTGGTGATATACACATGGGTCTTGTATGCACACTGCCTTTTCTTATTCAGGGTCTTCTCCCAACACCTTAACTAATAGGCAATTGTTGATGCTGCAAAATCCCTATTTGTGTCACCAGGCCTGTTTGAGTATATAATTCATTATACAAAATACATAGTTTTCTTTATTATAATATTTTTCAAACATTTCTGCCTCCATATTACAAATTATTTTATTAATGTGACAACAATTAATTCATAATAAATTGCTGTCTTTGCTAAGTTTTAATATCTAGATATGTATTGGTATATGAAAATTTCAATGTACTTTATGTGTTGTTGAGTAAAGAACTCAGTTTTCATATTGAATCCACTTGTCCCAAGAGTTTTCAAAATTACTGTCATCTGCAAATATTAGAAGTTTTTGAAATCCAGTGATAT
>NW_004949192.1:468996-474044 GCF_000317375.1 Microtus ochrogaster
TTAGATTGAAGTCTATCTTTTTTATTTTGTGATTTGCAGTTTGTTCGACTTAAGTATATTCTTTAGATTGCTGAGTACATTACTTTACACAAAGTTATTCCCTCTTTTTGAAAAATAGTAAAAAGCTTGTTTTACTTGAGGACCACACAGTTAAGAAAAAGAAAAGTGTAGTATTTATAGTATTTATTTCTGACACAAACTGTTATGAGTAAACCTTCCAAGACAATGTGAGATGGAGATGGCAAGTGTTAATATTCAACATGCAGAAGTGCTGTCCTGTAGTGATCTGCATATTTGATGCTTCCATACACATATGTCATATTTTCTGCATGATAGAAGGTTTTATTTTGTTTATTATCACACATTCTTTCCAGTTTATTGTCATTAGGGATGTAGATGTGTAATTTTCTTCCCTTTAACAGTTTTAACTCTTTTATTTTCCAATATACTCCAAGGTAAGAAAAGTAGCTCAAACTTTGCACAAAATTACCAGTATTTATGAGGCCAATTATCCTGAGTAGTCAGGGAATTAAACACAGCAACAATTAGATGATCTTAGAAGGGGATACTGACTAGATGGGCCTTCATTACTCTCTTCAAACTTGATCAATAGACAAGTTTTCTTTTTTGGGGATGATGAATAATATAGATGAGCGTTTGTGCAATCAATACACTTGGTTTTTTATGGGTAATAAAGTTCCATATCTGGTATTTAACACAACGAGATATTCTGGTAGTGAAAAAAAAATGGGGAAAATGTTGTCAAGAAGAAAATTGGTAAAAATCCTGGAAATTATGGAATTTAATTTGTAGATTACTAGAACTGTCAGCAATGGTTGTTTGCATTAACATTTTCATGATTTAATCTATGTATAAAAGGAACCTAAATGTCTATGAAATTCTTGCTCTCTTTCGCTCTCTCTTCCACCTTGATACTGCACTAAAATAACATCACAATACTTTTAATATAGATTTTATTCAGTGGGATCACCTTTCATATGTACATATATTCCTGAGATGTTAAGTGAATATGTTGAAACTGAAAAATAGTGTAGTTTATATGATTATCCAACATACCAAATCCAGCTCAGTGATTGTCCTGATCAGAAACATAACTCCCGCCCTTAGAACTCATTTTCTCTTTTCTTCTCTCATATCACACCTTCATTTTACCACTGGTTAAAATAAAGTGCATGAGCAGGAAGACACTAGCTTTTATTAGATTTAAGCCATTACCAATTTAGAACTTGTTCCACACTAATGGGAAAATCTGGTGTATGTAAAAAATATAGATCATGTACATTTAGTTACCAATATTGCAAAGAAGTATGGTCATTCCTTATTTGAGCTGGAAAAATACAGACTGAAACACTAGAAAGGACTGCCAGAGAATGCTGCACATATTGTTCACACCTGTTGGAACATTGCTGATCAGTCATTTCATTGGCTCAGCCCCAAAGTAATCACACAGAAACCATTATTTAAATCCCTGCTTGGCCCATTAGCTCTACCTTCTTATTGGCTAATTATTGCATCTTAATTTATCCCATTTCAATTAATCTGTGTTATGCCTCAAGTCTGTGGCTTTTTGGGAAATGTTCCAGTGTCTGTGTTCAGTGGGGCTACATAACTTCACTATGACTATGCCCTTCTTTCACTTACTTTAGTTTTCCCAGCTTAGCTGTTTCTGTCCTGCTCCTCTATAGGTTCAAAACAGTCCTTTATTAACCAATGATATTAACAGCATAATGAGAGGAATCTCAATTCACCTCCCCTTCTATGTTTAAATAATTATAGTTATAATATGTATATCTACTTTATCTTTTATCATAACTATGAAAAACTACAACTATATATCTATTTCTGAACTTCATCAAAGACTCCAGAAGGTTATAATATTACATAAGTAATCAGGAAGTGCATTGTAAACAACGTCCAAAACTCTAGAATTGACAGAGACATCTTGATACCTGAACAATTACCCAAAGCTCCTCTGTACATTTGGGGCATCCATCTTCAGCGTTCAGGCCCATGGTATCCAGCAGACTTCTCCATTATATAGGACATTTCAAAGACAATTATGCTTATAATGGCAGTTTGTCAGTAACTTTTTTCTGTGCCCTGAAGAATGTCTTGTAGACTCTTTTATCTTGCCTAAAAGATCATCTCACCTTTAGGCAAGTTCAAGAGTCATTTTTCTGTGGGTCCTGCACGTCCAGTTCACTTAGCATGCCATCAAGCATTCAAAGCAAGAGTAGTTTCTTTCCCAGATGGCTAGCAAACTCTATAAGGAGCCTTTTTGATGCCCATCGTCCTCTTGAAGTAGCTTAGTCCTGCCAGGAGCAGATGTGTCTCACTGTCATTAAATGTTCCAATTATTCAAACACTTTAAATGCCATATTCTGAAGATCTCTGAAATAATTGAAGAATCCCTATCCATCTGAAATACATATCTGTAAATCTACAAAATCTTACATGACTATAAACTTGACTATTGTAGCTGACTCTGTATTTACATATAGTTCTTAATTATACAATACATTTTTTTAATGAGAGCAAATATATATATATATATATATATATATATATATTTGAAAAAATGTAATATATATATGCATACAATTGACCTTAAATTTGTACCAATAAACCAAGGTTTAAACCATTACAAATCACTATAGAATATTCCCTTTAAATGTGAACAAATTCTTGTAAACAATATTTGGGAATATGTTTGCAGTTCTCTAGACTAATTTCTGCTGAATGGGAGTGATGTTGACTAGGTATTTAATGGTATATCATGTGTGCTAGGTTCTGCTGTGGGACATTGGTCTATACCCTGTCAATTTTATTTTAATACATTCGGATTGGTCAGTACCTAGGCAGGAAATATAGGTGGGACATACAGACAGGAAATAAGTTAGGGCACCAAGAGCAGAATATTGGGAAGAAGAAAACTTAGTCTGCAGTCTTTGCCCATCCACAAAGGAAGCAAGATGTGAGTGCCTTGCTGAGAAAGGACTAAATGGCTATGGGACCTTGTTGGAACAGATAAGTCAGACAACAGAATCATGCCAACATGAACAACTGCATCCTCATAAGCCTGAGAGAGCTTGGAAAGTAATTCTAGTCAGAAAAGAATAGAGTTAAGCACAATTTATTGATAACAGCATTTTCTCAGGTGGGCTCTGCTTGCTAGAGGCAAGCACTCTCATTTAAGAAGGGCTTCCTGACTCAGTGTTAGCTGTAAAACCTTGCAGCTCTTTTAAAAGGTCCTACCATGAAAAGCTTAAATGGTGTTGATGAAAAGTTTACCACATGTTTTTTTGTTGGTGGCAGGGATCTTGGAACACCATAGAGTGTGTTTATAAACACTCCACAGTAAGACTATACAAAAATGAGATGAACAGGGATGACAGCAATGAACTGCAAAACTGGACAAAAAAGTCCACAAGTTCTTAACTGAACACAAACAACTATAGGCAATTGAGAAAAACTGGAAATGAAAGTTGTGGCATTTCACAGGAAATAGCACACCAATTAATTGTCTCCTACCAAAACGTTAGTTTTGAAAACATACATGCAGACATACTGATCAGTTTATATTTAATAATATATATGTGTGTTCATATATGCATGAAAAACACAGTGAAAAAGGCTATGAATTTGAAGAAAAGCTTGAAGTTGAATATGGGAGGGCTTAAAGAAGGGAAGGAATATATGTTGTTACTAAATTATAATAACAAAAATAAAAATAAGAAACAGCCACACACAATTGCATACACAAATGCACACACATAAGCACAAGATCTCATAGACACACACACAAACAACACATACACACACAAAGAAAAGAAAGAGTTCTTCAATTAAGGACAAAGTAGTGTTATTAGAGGTAGGGGAGTATTTTAGTTTATGCTTTGAATGGTGGGTTTAGAAACAAATAATATTTACATATTTGTATTGAATAAAACATTCTAAAGAAATAAAGGCAACAAAGAAATAATTGAGTTTTTTTCTGTATGGTTCCTATATGCACACCCGTGCTCATTCCTCAGTTCATAACTGCATGTGAACACACAAATACCTAAACACACACATACACACACATACATGAAGAGATATTTTGAAACGTTTTTCATAATACATGTTAAATTATTTTTTGACCATTATGACACTTCAAGACTTTCCATGCTCATAGGGCACATTGCTTGACCAGGGTAGACCTCACCTTTTCTTCCTTTAATCTAATCATCATTTTGTAGGTTACTCTCATAGTTCCAATTCCATGTGATGGCTCATGCATGCATTCATAGCAGTTATGAAAATTGACATAGCCAGGTAGCTAATATTCAGCAGCAAGCTGCACTCAGCTGCCCAGAGTCACATTCAGAAGAAGTAATACAGAAATCCAGGTTTGTTTTTTTTTTTAAAATAGGAAACCAGGATATATTCTCAAGGAGTCAGGCATGCTCATGCTCCAGGCACCTCTGATTGTTTTCCTCTATTATCAATTGGAGACAGATTTTCTGTTAAATTACATTTTTCTTTCTTTGTAGTTTCAGTTTCCCTGTTTCTGTGGTAACATACTGGGAGGGGGAGAGAGACATGAAATAGCAGCTCAGATGAAATCTCCATAGTTACAGCAGACACTTGATTTCCATTGGTAGCTTTGAGATCAGTCTCATGATTGGCCCAAATCCATTCTCTAGATGATATCACACACTTAACCAATCCGATGCAACAGGAGATAATATCAGTCCCTTCACAAAGGGTTTTTTTTCAGTCAGGCTCCTGGCTGGAGTCCAGCTCCCAGCTGGATCCTGGTTCTAGCCAGGACCTGACTATAACCTACTAGTCAGTCAAGGAGGATTGCTACTGAAACCTGCGAGGAGACAGAGGCAATTGACATCCAGCATAGCCAGGTACTTGCTAAGATTCCCACATGCTGACTGAGTCATCTGCTTCTTTTTTCCTGTGCTGGAAATACGTTCCCGCTTCCTAAGCCGCTGTTTCCACTTTAAAATATGTCATTGTCTTTCAGCTTTGTA
>NW_004949192.1:476044-482828 GCF_000317375.1 Microtus ochrogaster
ATACAAATTTAAGGTCAATTTTGTTATACTGTGTATAAATATACTTCTGCTCTTGATTAAGGTATTATGTTTGTTAACTCATTTAAAATACAGAGTATAATTATGAAATTCAGGTTATAGTCAATAATTGTAATAATCAAGGTTGTAGTCATGTTCGATAGGTTTTCTAGATACATAGAGATGTATTTCAGTTAGACAGTTTCAAAGAATATAGAATGTGGCATTTAAAAATGTTGAAAGAATTTAGGGATTTCCGTGACAATGAGACTCATTTGCTCCTGTGTTGCAGGGAGGAGACCACTTGTTTCTCCTGCCCCCTGAGAACCAAAATAACCTCACAGAACCTATATTAATTAAAACACTTTGTGACCCATTAGCTCTAGCTTCTTATTGGCTAACTCTTATATTAATTTAACCAATTTTTATTCACCTGTATACTGCCACACGGCAGTGGCTTACTAGCAAAGATTCTGCATGTCGGACTTCGGCTGCTGCTCCATGATGTCTCTCCTTCTGACTTCCTTTTCCCAGCATTTAGTCCAGTTTTCTTGCCTACCTAAGTTCTGTCCCATCAGCAGGTCAAGGCAGTTTCTTTATTCATTAATGGTAATAACAGCAAACAGAGGGGACTTTCACATCACTCTTGGCAGCAACAATTAATTCAAGAGGAAGATGGGCATCAAAGAGGCTCCTTATGGAGTTTGCTAGGCATTTGGGCAAGAAACTACTCTTGCCTGGACTTCTTGATAAACTGGAAATGCACGACCTACAGTGAAATGACTGATGAAATTGCTTAAAGGTGAGACCTTCCTTCAGGGTTCCTGCTTCATGAAAGAGTCTACTAGACATTCTGCAGGACACAGAAGAAAGTCACTGATAAACTGCCAATATAGGCAGAAATGTATTTGACATTTCCTGTTTTGTGGAAGAGTTTGCTGGATACTATGGACCTGTAGCTGAAGATGGATGCATCAATGATACAGAAGAAATTTGGGCGACTGTCCAGGAAGTGAGATCTCTCTATCAATTCTACAGTTTATGAAGTTGCTTACAATGTACATCCTGTTTACTTGGGTCTTTGATTGAGCTAAAGAATTAATAGTTAACATTTTCCTTAGTTATGATAAAAGAGAAAATAGATATGAATATTGTAACTGTAATTCTTAATCGATAGATGTTGTGTCATATGTAATTTTAACATGATAAAGTTAAAACATTATTATTTAAACAGAAAAGTGGAGTTGATGTGGGATTCCCCTTTGTATGCTGTGAATACCATTGATTAATAAAGAAACTCACTTCGCCTGATAGGGTAGGACAGAGCTAGGCATGGAAAACTAAACCGGATGCTGGTAAAAAGTAGGCTGAGTTACAGAGAAGCTATGGAGCTGCTGCCAGAGACAGACACACTGAAACTTTGCTGGCTGGCCATGTCCTCATGATGATGCACAAATTAACGGAGATGAGTTAAAGTAAGATGTAAGAGTTAGCCAGTATGAAGCTAGAGCTAATGGGCTAATCAGTGACTTAAATAATTATTTAGTTTCTGTGGGATTATTTTGTGGCTATGCAGCCAGAAAACAAACCAGTGGCTCTTTACAACACACAAAACTGTAAACCATTACATATAGGCAAAGGAACATATGAAAATAAAAAAAATTGTTGAAAAGAAGTGTGAGACAAAGATTCTCTATAAATGCTATTTAATGTTTGTATGTGTACAACCTACTGTTGGGCTTTGCATCCTCTCTTAAGAGTGGTTTGTATGTGCAGTGAGACTCCACTGCATAAAAGACATTATTAATTTGCTTTCAGTTACTAATTAGACTTGTATTCTGAATTTGGGATGGGGTCTTATTGAAACCACCTCCTGCCTACTACCAAATGACTGTCTGGGGACAGAGAACTATAAGTGTGATATCCTACTTGTTTCCATTCTTGTTTCTTTAAGAATTACACATATTCTATGTTCTAATCTATTTCTCTTTTCAGGTACATATTGTTTCTACTGTGTGTCAAATACATTTGTTTACTCTTCCCTCTCTGGATGCTCCAGTATTAGAGATGAAGCAAGGTAAGGGGCCTGTACATACTCCCATGGGAAGAACTTTATTATCATGTATAAAGTCAAGGATACTCACACTCTTCTTTTATAAGAAAATCAAACTATACTCAAATGGATGCTGATGTACGATAAGTTTCTAAGAATTCAAAACATATACACTACATTATTCTAATAATTGTTAATGTAATTGGCAAATGTTAATATTTCAATTATTGGAGTTAATTAAATTATTTTAAACTTAATTTTCAATTTACATATAAATTCAAATCAATATTTTGTCTTAGGACAGTATATTGCTAAGTTCTTATAATTGTTCCTATGAAATATGAGGTCCCAAAAAATATCTGTTTACACTAAATGATAATAGAATTTTTGACAGAGATTGGACCGTAGCCACAGGGAGGTCTCAACCTGATCATCCTTAGATACTCAAACCTATGCATTCTTAAATCACATCAGCTATACAGACACATCATGGAGATCACAATTTTGAAATACAGTCAATCAAAAATTGACATGGGACCTTTTATTATTTTCTAATTTTTATTTGATTTATTCTTTAAAATTTTCATATATTTACCAAATAGTGCTTTATCATATGAACCATCACTGAGCCAAACCTCTTTTCAAACTTCACATCCTTGAAGCATGATTAAGAAAATCTCAAAAGAGAGACACTGGGGTTCAATCTAAAGATCCGAGAAGCAAAACAGTCAGCCACTGGCTTTTACCTCGACCTCAGTTTGAAATGGTGATCCTGACTCCATGAATTTCAGAATGAAACTGTATCTGAGAGCTGTCTCCTCACATTTTATAATCCTCTCTGGGGCTTGGATTAAAGGCATGCACCACTATGATTTAAGGCATGCACTTACCCCTTTCTTTGGCAACTAATATGACTATTTAATTAAAACACACTATGTATTTTCCATCTAGAAGTTGTTAATATTTCTTGCTATAGATACACAAACCACTCATTTTTTTCCACTAATTTCCTTGGGATAGTGATTAGCAAATGTTCAGTGAAGTGGCATCCACTTGTGTCTTTTATTTTCTAACTTTTGGAAAAGCACTGAAACTTTTAGGTTTCTAAGTATTAGCTTTTATTTACCCTCATGAAATTTCAGAGAGGTGGTATAAGGTGACTGGAGGTTTACATAGAGTAGACAGTCCTCTGAATAATGATAACACAAATTAATGTGCCAACTTGACAATTAAGAGCCCAGAAAAACTATAATGTACACAAAGGACTGTAAGCTATTGAAGAAATGTGGAAAAGGTATTTGTCATTCTCAGGGAAGAGCACACAATTTTTTATTTAGGACCAAAAAAACTGCTTTGAAAACATATATGCAGGTATTGTTAAAATAGTTATCAGGTTATATTTAAGAATAAATATGTATTTGTATACATATCTGCACCCAGTAATAATTATAGAAAAATGAGTTCACAAATATGAAAGAGAATGTTTAGAGGTATATGGGACAGTTTGAAAGAGTGATGAGAAGGGAGAAGTGTTTTAATAAAATTATAGTAATTATAGTCTCAAAAGTAAAAGGAAACAATAACCTATTATATACAAACAAATGCAAACACCCATATTCATAAACACATATGCACACACATTTACATACAAACACGTGGATGCTCTCAACACACAGTCACACACAAAAAGAGAAGACAAGGTTTTCAAAATCAGCATAGAATATACATTGGAGCACCGGACACAAATCTCAAGGTCCAAATCAGGAGCAGAAGGAGAGAGAGCACGAGCAGGGAACTCAGGACCGCAAGGGGTACACCCACACACTGAGACAATGGGGATGTTCTATTGGGAACTCACCAAGGCCAGCTGGCCTGGGTCTGAAAAAGCCTGGGATAAAAACCGGACTTGCTGAACATAGCGGACAATGAGGACTACTGAGAACTCAAGAACAATGGCAATGGGTTTCTGATCCTACTGCACGTACTGGCTTTGTGGGAGCCTAGGCAGTTTGGATGCTCACCTTACTAGACCTGGATGGAGGTGGGGGTTCCTTGGATTTCCCACAGGGCAGGGAACCCTGAATGCTCATCGGGCTGAGGAGGGGGGGTACTTAATTGGGGGAGAGGGAGGGAAATGGGAGGCGGTGGCGGGGAAGAGACAGAAATCTTTAATAAATAAATAAATTCAAAATAAAAAGGAATTTGATGATCAGAGGCCAGTAGGTAGGTCGCACACATGAAGAGCAGCCGGGAGAAGCGCATGTTCTCAAGTGTCATTGGATTTAATACTTCATTACCAATGGCATGTCACTGTGCGTGGCTGTGCAAGCTGCTCCCCGGCATGCCCAGGAAGCAAGTCAATCTTGAAGTATTTGTTGATGAGTACATAGGAAGAGAAGAGAATTTTTCACTTAGAGTATGGAATGAGGCTTTTTTCAAATATATAATATTTATGTATTTTAATGAGTAAAATATTTTAAAGAAATGAAGTCACCATAGAAACCATAATAGTGTTTGTATTCTGTGTGTTACCTACATGCACACATGGGTTCACATATCACACCAAACTGCATGTTCATACACACACACTCACACAGACACACACAGCAAAATACATACACACAACGAAGAGAGTAGTCAAAGTTAGCTTAGATAGTGATTGTAGGGATTGGTGGATTTTAGATCACGTTATGGAGGATTAATTTTTACAAACACACAATATTTTCATCTTTGAATTGAATAAATTATTTTAAAGAAATGAATACACCAGAGAAACCTTAGTAGAGTTTATTCTCTGGATGTCACGTACATAAACACATGTGTGTCTTCTAACATGAAAGCAACTTTTCATTCATACACACAAACACATACACACAGAGAATACATGCAATAGAGAAAGAGAGAGAGTTTAAAAATACATAACAAATTTGACAGTTTCTTTTTCTAAAACACCTCTCAAATTTTTTATTCATGACATTCCATTCTCACTGGGTATTTGGCATCATTCATTTCTTTAGTGCAAGGAGATATAGATATGACACTCTAATATTCATAAAGTTCTAATACAGGGTGATGGTTCATGAATATAATCAAGACACTTGGCATAACTGACATAGTGCAGAGGGTCAGCACCAATCAGAATGACCAGAGCAAAATGGACGATTACTGTTCAATAGCCAGTTTCTAGGTCCCAGCAGCCTGATATGTTCAGCCCCCAGGTGCAACTAGCTGGTTTTGTCTATTCTCAATGATAGTCAGAGCCCAGATAAAATGGCATTTTATCCTCACTTTTTCCATTCAGTTTCCCTGTTTCTGCTGCAACAGATAAGTTAATGAGAGAGAAGAGAAATATCTGCCATTGATGGAAAGCTCCCAAGTTACAACAGGCTTTGATTTCCGTACCTAGGATTGAGTGCTCCCCCTCTCTCTGTTGAGTGTTCCAAATCCATTTTGTATTTGATTGTACACACTCAGTCAGTCACAGGCAAACTTCACACAGGGATTTTGCCTATCAAATTCCTGGCTGCAGTCCAGCTCTCAGCTGGTTTTAGGTTCTAGCCAGGTCCTCAGTACGATCTACATAGAAGTGAAGGAGAGCTGTTCCTGAGATCTGAAGGGAGACACAGCCATTGGAAATGCTGTGTAGGTGCTGTGGGCTGGCATGTTGCTCTTTCCCACCTTTCTTCTCTGAGTGATTTTATAGTATTTCATCTGTTGTAAATTTTTTCACACATCTGTATTTAGCCCTCAAGCTGCTTTTCCTTTAAAATACATCATTTTCACCTATTATTGAATGCTGGTTTCATTTGATACCGGGTGATTCATTTCAACATCAATATCCAATAGAGACAGGTGCCTCTTGCTTCTCACACAGTATTCATGGGCATACTATATGCAGAATTGCTAATTATGTACAGCTCTATCCCTAGCACCCCGAGAATAAAAAATTTAGAGCTAAAACATTTGCTGATATTCCTCTTTGTCAAGTAGTTTTTTTTTTCATTGATGATTATATTTCATGCAGTGTTTTAACATTTCTGTTTCCCCTCACCCAAATCCTGCTTGGTACTCCATGCTTACCCATCCACCTACCCAAATCTACACTGTTTTTCTCTGTCATTCTTTAGAACAGAAGGCCATATGAAGCTACTAGTATTATGATTAAGACTCAAAGAACAACAATACAATAAATTTTAATACAGAAACTGGGTTATGATGAAAGACATAAATGATTAGAAGATAGGAAAAAAAGTTAAATAATCACATAGATGTGATAAAAACAAGTGTATGATTATAATCACAGGAATCTTATAAAAATATAAAACTGGAAACCATACTATGTAGAAATAGTGCACTTCAAGGTTAAAGTAAAAGCCCCAATAAAGAACTCTGAGACAAATAACTTCTAGAAATTTATTTTTTGTAGGACTATCTACTTGAGGGCCCTGCCCTCTTAAGGGGTTTGTATGTGCAGGGATGCTTCAATGGATAAATCTAACTTTTTCATGTGCTTTGATTATCAATTAGACATAGCTCCTGATTTAGGGATGTGGGCTTGTGCTGACACCCTCTTCCTTGGTATACAATGGATATCTCTCAGGGAGCAGAGGACTATAACAATGACATCCTACCTCATTACCTTTATACTACTGTCGTGATTCTACTTTCCAAGTCAGGTTCTGTTGTCAGGGGCCTATGGTTACCACTGTGCAGCAAATCAATCTGTTTACTTCT